>NC_089784.1:46093034-46098034 GCF_040412425.1 Macrobrachium rosenbergii
CGTGGCCCTGAGGCCTTGGGTTCCTGCTCTTCTCCAACCAAGCACTGGCATCGGGTTGAGGACGACCGTGTTATTCTTCGACTTTCTATTCATCCTTCACATCTTTTTACTTATCTTTGGATATTTTATTCTGGTTGCTGTTTGTTTTATCGCTTATTTGACTACTGTTGCACTTTCCTTTCCATCAACGTATTTCGTATCCGTTTTTATATATATATATATATATATATATATATATATATATATATATATATATATATATATATTATATATATATATATTATATATATATACAGTATATATATATATATATATATATATATATATATATATGTATATATATACATTATATATATATATATATATATATATATATGCATGTGTATGCGAGTGAGATCAACAGCCGGAAACAGGAGTGATACAGCGACAATCAGTGAGTAGCGTACAAGCATAATAATTATCTATAACAGGTGTGCTGTTAACAAGTTAGATTTTTGTTTTCTCACAATTCTAACAGAAAATGAAGGGACGTAGCCAGTAATCTTCCTCAAAATAATAAATAGCTGCTGTTATCACGAGAGGTGCGTAAAGGAATTCAACAGAAATCATGAAGATTTTACAAGAAGACACAGTCTACTCTTTTTTGGGATTTACGTACCCATGGTAATTGAAAAATTGAAACTAGATATGTGGATTGTACTTCGTTTAGGAAATAGCGTACTAACCGTAAAAGAAATGGAAAAGTAATGGAAAATACTGTCAAATACGGAGGATTTCACATGGTTTTGGCTTCACGGGCCTCGCTGTAACCATTAACCCCAACACCAAATTAATAAGTTCGGTTCCAAGTTTTTTGAATAAAAATATTTTAAGTACGTTTAAAAAGTACAAACGCAATAAAATCACATTTTCAAGAAATCTTAGAATGTTTAACAGCACCATTGGAGAGCTTCGAAAACACGTTTTTAGAAAGTAATATCCAAATAATGCAGCAGATACTTGATACCTCTTTTCCTACTTAAAATTTTTTGCCCTTTTTCCTATACTAGCTACACATACTGTACATAATGGAATTGAAATCAGACACTGAGAGCAGACGCTCCAGGAACATTCTTCAGTAATTTTTCCTCTGTTCCTTAGATTTTCAATGAAAATGTCTTCGTTTCCATTTCCCATCAGAGGTGGCATCAGAGGAAGACAAGGCAATGATTACAGTCACATCCATATTATACAAGTGTTACACAGAAGACTCATCAGTTTTACATCGAACCCCTAAGCACGATGCTTGATTTACCTGTATCTTGCAAGGCCTCTCTCACTTGCTGGATATTATGGCTCTTTCTCTCCAAAAACTATCCCAATCCACCAATCTGCCACTTTCGAGCAGTTACTCGGTGACCCAACCACCTCCAAGAGCACTAGTCCATGCCGTCACCCATTTCTTACTCGGAGTCAGTTCTTCTCACGCAACAATACTACGCAAAGATCCATCCTGTAGGATTCAACATTATTCTTTCATTCACTTATGTTCACGTAACGTCATTAAAGAGAGTTGCTCAGAAAAACCTTTTATACATTCCGTACATAAATGTTTGCGTTTGCCTGTGTATGCATACGCATTTTTATGTTGGAAAGAATATCTTCAATTATGCTTTAACATGCAGACCTTATGAAATTATATGGAACTGTTCTGTCTGATTCTTGCTACAAAAGAGCGGTAATATCACTGGGAAACTTAATGAGGAATTAAACACTTCCCAACAAGAGACTCAGAGAAATTTTGGGGTGAACACAAAAAACAACAACATACCTAATTCAAAACGCACACGATAAAGTTAGGTCGTACAGAAGCGCTTAAGAGAAATTGTACAACAGAAAAGTGGCAAGAACCTGTTTAAAGTGACCTTGCACACTGACACCGCCCTCCTGCCCGATTAGGTAGCAAACACTCTTTGTACACACAGAAATCGATCAGCATTTAAGAAAGGATATATAGAGAATACTATATAGCTCTGTTGCATCAAGAAATACTGTGCACAATTAATGTTATCTTTAATTTCCCCTACTTTAGTTTTCGGCTAAATGCAGCATCAAACTCCTTTGAACTGTTTCGTACGGTGACGAGATGAACATACAAAAATACATGCATGGTTTCATAATATACAAACCACACGCAAACATATAACATTCATTCACTCACATACATTATTTTTCAACATAAGCCATATCCCTAAACAGGAGGAGGCTCAGAAAATAAATAAATAAATAAATATGGCAAAGGTCACAATCGTACTTGAACTGCTAAACGTGGGTTAAGCTCAATACTTAAAACTTTCAGGGTATCAGCTTTTCATACAACCGCACGTCGACTTCCCGCCCCACACCCCCGCCCCATTCACCTGATTTACTCGCTCTTTTGTGCTCTCTGGATATTGATGTCCCTCTTTTACGTTCCATTCCATCTATCTAGTCCATTGCAGGTTTTCACCTTCTTCCTAACACTTCCAAATAATACGCTCTTTTCATCAATATGTCGTCTTTTATTCTTTCTACATGACCAAGACATCACAGTACACTGATCCAGTCTTCCACTTGTGATAATCTTTTTAGAAATTCTACGTTGCTTCACATTTCTCACCCTTTCAGTTCTTCTTAGGCCACATATACAGTAAGACTCAATTCCTTCCTTCAGATTTAACCCTTCCTATTGCTTGCACATTTAGTATCCAAACTTCACTCCGACACAGGAGATATGGCTCAGCAATCCCTTTATACATTTCCAGCTCAGCTTCATCAGCACTAAAAAACATCTATGCTTCACCTCCACGAAAGAGTTGACTTAGCAATCACTTCTACATTTTCACCTTCACCTCCACTGAAACAAGATCTGTTCTCAGTTTCTGCACACACCGTACTACGTTCAAAGTTAAGTATGCCTTAGTTTAACCAGACCACTGAGCTGATTAACAGCTCTCTCAGGGCTGGCCCGAAGGATTAGACCTATTTTACGTGGCTAAGAACCAACTGGTTACCTAGCAACGGGACCTACAGCTTATTGTGCAATCCGAACCACATTATACCGAGAAATGAATTTTTATCATCAGAAATAAATTCCTCTATTACTTTCAAGACTTGCTTCACCTCCACTGGCTAACTTCTCTCATCCTACCAAAGTCAATTATGTTCACTCTCAAATTTATATACAAGTCAGATTCCATACTCCATTGTCTTGGTTCCTCCTCTCCGTCCCCAACATGAACCACTCAGCACTCCATTCGCGACTCATTTTCTTATCTCACAAGTTTGCACCTAAATCTTCTGTCCTTAACCTAAACTCGCGCATCACTCCATCCATATCCATAATGAAACTGAACAGCCATGGAAACATACACCAAACCAGTCACTCTCCCGTGTACATAGTATAATATGCACACACTTTCTTCCAGCCATAAAAAAATTCTTAAATCTCTCTCAAACTTTTGCCTTCTATACCAGAGATATCCTCAACACTGTGCATTCCATCTGGATTCACGCTTTCACATACATTTCTATGCCCATGTATACCCCATACAGTTTTTTTTTCCTTTACATCACAAATATTTACGTAACTATTTCATAAGGGAAACTTAACCCAAATATCCTGTTCATCGTCAAACTCCGCATTAATCTTTCTTTATCAGTCCTTCTGTCAGCTTTCTTAATTCACAGTCAAAATCCTACCATTCAGATTCCTTAATACATTAAGTAACGTCTGTGTCCCTATAGCCTTATCCTTGCAGTCTCATCAGTCAGGTTTACCATTGTAGGCTACAAAGGAACAATCACTTTTTAAGCATTTAAGTATACTGCGCACACACACACACATATATATATATATATATATATATATATATATATATATATATATATATATATATACATACACACATATATATATATATATATATATATATATATATATATATATATATATATATATATATATATATATATATATATATATATATATATATATATATATATATATATATATATATATATATATATATATATATGCAGAAGAACAAGCAGAAAAGCAGAGGGAACTTTGTTAGCACAAATAAAATATCTACGAGAACAACAAAACATACTCGTAAATAAATCTAAAAAGGAAACGAAATAACAAAAAAGTGTCGTGAGAGATATGGTGGGATGTTGCTTCACACGCGCCATTTGCGTCGCAATGCTGAGCACGTATGACCTTTGAGAGCACCCCGCCCCCTCCCCCAAAAAAAAAGTCACCGACACAGAGAGAAACTTTCCACTTTCACGAATGATATTGCTTTGGTGTTCGTCAGGAAATCTCGTGTTTTCAAAGTATCATTACGGCGGGTATAACATTCCCAGATAAGCAGGTCAGCCAGTATACCCAAGCACGAAGTATATGCTCCGACATATGATGGCACGCACTTGGATGATTATGACCCCACTACTTTCTTCAGCCTTGTCAGACAAAATATGAAATGTATGAATTGTGTTCATATTCCTGACTGGAGGCAATTTCATATAGATAGTTGACCCCCCGCTGTTTTAAACCTGTCTCGTTGATCGGAGAAATATGTTAATTGCACATTTCTTTTTATTCTTCGTTTATCTCTTTTGTATTTCGCTCTTTTTCTTCTCCTTACCGTTGTTTCCCTACTCCTGTCTTATCTTTTTTTCTCGAAGCTTCCTTCCTTCTTTTTTCTTCTTTCACCTCTTTTCTTAATTTCATGATTCTTCGTTCTCCTGTTTCCTGTTCCTTCTCGATGTGCTTTCCTTTTTCCCGTTTTTATTCTTCTCATTACTTCTTCTTTTCTTCAAAGAACATATGATCTATATTCTCTGATGTGAGGGACCATAACAATCTCTTTCCCGTTTCACGAAACGGCAACGATTTCAGTCACTCGGAATGCTTTCGAGCGTCGCGCTTTGTCCTGAGGCTTTGCTGTAAATAGGCTACACAAAAGAGCTGGACGCTG
>NC_089784.1:46103034-46153034 GCF_040412425.1 Macrobrachium rosenbergii
AATGGAATAGGGGCAGTTTGAGTGTTTAATGAGGGAACCCGTAGTTTAATATTTACAGACTCAAGTGTCTGCAGTTTTTGTTGGTTCTGTGCTTGGCCAATAACTTTAAAATCATCGTAATTTATATGCGTTTTGCACTTGGTGGCATGATTTCTTATACAGGATAGCTCTGGATTGGACAGTCAGCATCCCGTTCTGTAACTCAGCTTCATAATTCAGCTTCTTATGAGAGTCGGCTCTGACCCTGAGAAGCCGCCTGGTAGATCCGACATATGTTCCCACACTACATCTGGGACAAGTATATTCATAAACAACACCAGACGACATCAAAGGGCAGAGCCGATCTTTAAACCTGAAGAGCGAGCCGCTTGTCTTTGGATTTTTTGGGATGAGTTTTGATGTCAATGGCCCCAAAGTACTTCTGAACGATCCTAATGAAATCCCTTCTAAAGCTTTCATCATGTAAAAATGGGAAATGGCGTATATAGGGAGTTTAGGGACATTAAAGTTTACTGTAGGGTTGAATGATTTGTTCAATAGTGTGGAAAGAATTCTGTAGAAAGTTTTGTTTGGCAAGCAATTTTAATAATATTAAAGTATTGTTGCGGGAAAAGGATTTCTTCATGAAAAAGGATCCAACTAGAAGTGAGAGTTAAGGCACGGTTTATGATGTTTAAAAAAGTTTAAATTACAGAAGCTATAAAGTTTGATAGCCATGGTAAACGTTCTTTAATACAATTCCCAGGTTGGATTCAAACAGTCATTTTGTTCTGAATATCGCCTCTGAGTAGTATTAATAAAAAGTTGAATGTAAATTGCAACAGTTTGGAAAAATAATCCTATCAACAAAAAAAGAAACCGCATTCGGAAGGTAATCAGCTTGTTGAAACGTTCAGTGGCTTTCTGAAAAAGAGCAAACTTATTTCATAGTTTAATAAATATTTAGTGGTATCAATATTGTGAATGATAGAGAGACTTCTTATACACTTTGAATTAAACGAAATTAAAAATTCTCTATCATTAATCGGTTTTCTAAATCACTCTTAGAACTATTCTATTTGTTTGAACACGGCCTTTGTATTTAATGAAAACTGTTCAAACAAAGAGATAGGCATGGTCATTTGGGAAGTCCACTAGGACCAACCTTTGAGAACATTTTATGTGTCCTAGAGGAGCACATGTATGAAGAATGTCCCTGGCTATCATTAACGCCCTATTTTATATTGATACGTAGAAGATAATTTTTGCTCTTTTTCAACATGAAACCGATTCCGACCGATTTCTTGATTTCAACGATGCCTGTCACAGTACCATTGCTTTTACAATGGGGAAGGAACTTGATTCTTTTGGTTCTTTAGATTATTTTGATGTTCAGAAGACAAAATGACTGTTTGAATGCTACTATTTTTAGAAAAAGAACGTTTACTGGTCTTGGGTCAAACTTTTATAGCTTCTGCTTTTCTAATTTCAAACTTACCTTCGTCCACACTCTCATAAACCGTGCTTTAACTCTCACTTCTAGTTGGGCCCTTTTTCATGAAGAAATCCTTTTCCCGCAACAGTACTTTAGTAATAATTGCTTTCCAAACAAAACTTTCAATAGAATTCTTTCCACACTACTGAACAAATCATTTAACCCTACAGTAAACTTTAATGTCCCTAACTCCCTATATACGCAGTTTTCCCATTTTTACATGATGAAAGCTTTAGAAGGGATTTCATTAGGATCGTTCAGAAGTACTTTGGGGCCATTGACATCAAAACTCATCCAAAAAAATCCAAAGACAAGCGGCTCGCTCTTCAGGTTTAAAGCTCGGCTCTGCCCTTTGATGTCGTCTGGTGTTGTTTATGAATATACTTGTCCCAGATGTAGTGTGGGAACATATGTCGGATCTACCAGGCGGCTTCTCAGGGTCAGAGCCGACTCTCATAAGAAGCTGAATTATGAAGCTGAGTTACAGAACGGGATGCCGACTGTCCAATCCAGAGCTATCCTGTATAAGAAATCATGCCACCAAGTGCAAAACGCATATAAATTACGATGATTTTAAAGTTATTGGCCAAGCACAGAACCAACAAAAACTTCAGACACTTGAGTCTGTAAATATTAAACTACGGGTTCCCTCATTAAACACTCAAACTGCCCCTATTCCATTGCTTTTGTCATAACTCATTACTATTTGTATCTCTGATCTTTTTGTTTTGTTTTTCTGTATCATATATATTTTTCTTTTACTGGCAGTTTGGTTCTGTCGTTTGAGTTGTAGGTTAGCGTCTTCTGCTTCCTGCTTAAGTATATTACTGCCTGAGTTTGTTTCTCCAATCTCTGAAGATGTTCTTAAAATTAAACAATTATTTTTTTTATTTATTTGGAGTGTTTTGTGATTTTGCTATTTTTAATATGCTTTTGTTTAACCATATGTGTCCGTAAGTAACGTAATTTTATGCTTTGTGAGTATGTATTTAAGTGTGCTCCAGTGTGTAATTTTGAACAGCCTTTATGGATTTTTAATGATACACACACACACATATATATGTATGTATGTATATATATATATATACACACACACACACACACACACATATATATATATATATATATATATATATATATATATATATATATATATATATATATATATATATATATATAGTCTGCAATTTTACCATGTCTCCTCGTTATTCTATTCCTCTAATATATATGTATATATAAATATATGTGTGCAAGTGTGTGTGTATATGTATGTATGTGTATATATTATATATATGCATATATATACAGTATATATATATACATATACACACACACACACACACACACACACACATATATATATATATATATATATATATATATATATATATATATATATATATATATATATATATATAATGGAATCGAGTCTGTAATCGAAGAAACTAAATAGTATCTTAAAAAAAAATGCAAAGTGGCATAACAAAAAACACTGATAAAAACAGAGACAGAGAGAAGGTCGAAAATAAAAGCGATAATGAACTGAGAGATCCCAGATGCTGGTGCAGACAAGGAGGCACCGGAGTGTTTATACCGTAGAGTCGAACGCAAAATCATTTCAGCGCTGGGTAAAGAAGTAATGGAAATCTTGACCTCGCCTGGTGACCTCTTGCTTACAATAACTCGATAACAACCGTTGAACGAAATCTATAGAAAAGTGAACGTGAACATTAATGAAAAGGGGAGCCGACAGAGATGAAACTTGGGAAAAATTATACCAGGTTTGGTATCGTATGACTATCAGACAGAACCCCAGATAGCCTATATGGGGGTTCCCAACTTCCTAGAGCAGCAGGTAGTTCACATAGTTGGAAGTAAGACACGAAGGGCAGAGGGTGTCGAGTTGTGTGTAGAGTCACAGTAAAGGCCCACAGTGATTTGTGCCCAAACACTAAGTAAGAATTCTAAGCCCAAGTTTACTGGCTTATAGAATTTAAAATGTGCCCTTTAGGATAAGGACTCGGTTACTACTACCCAATAAAAAGGTGGAAAGTTAATAGAATTTTTAAGACAACAAATAAATGTATAAGGGAAACATATATTTCATTCTACAACCAAGATTTTATTACACTTTATCTTTACCAAGATAGCTAACATCTGAGCATGATGAGTTGAGCTCAAGAGGAAACTACACCACAAGCAAGTTTGTTCCTAATTAGGTGAAAGCCCACTGTGAAACAAATATAAATTTCCAAGAAATAAATTTCTCCCCTACTAAATATATACAGTATATATATATATATATATATATATATATATATATATATATATATATATATATATATATATATATATATATATATATATATATATATATATATATATATATATATATATATATATATATATATATATATATATATATATATATATTTATACATACATATGAGGAACAGAATAGCCAGGAGACATGGTAACATTGCAGACATTTTTTCTTTATATCATAAAAGATCCATCATTAACAATACTTTAAAGTAAATAACGATTATGGATAAAAGTATACGATAAGTAAAATAAATGCTAGTATACGAAAAGGGAGCGTAAAAACAAACAAGTAAATAACGCGCCGAAGTTTCTTCTGCGCAATCGAGTTTTCTGTACATCACATATAAAAAGCAAAATCCATCACTCTTTGCCCATCCCTTGAAAATGACTGGTTGACAATGGTTTCGAAAATTTGGTTAATCTGTGGTTCTTTTCATCTTCATTAATTTTGCACGGTTGTTTTACTGAAATAAAATACGTTCTGCTAATTATCAAAAGGAAACATTATTTTATCCCCTGCAATAAAATCATAATACGCATTTCTCTAACAATGGTCAAAAAACAGGAAAATATGAATGGAGTCAGGAGTGTTCCGCGATGCTGCAATGTTGTTTTTTGTAAATGAGGTTCACCTGAATACGGAGGTGACACAGGGAATGTTTTGCGCTCGAATCGGTACTCTTGAATTACAGGACAATAATAATTACCATCTGATATTGTCAAGCGTGTTCGCCTTTCTGAACTTAAACACAAAGACTTTCTCCGAGCTAGGAAGATTGGTGTTTCATATTGATTTTAGGAAATTTGACTACATTTTAATAGTCATAAAATCGATTTCATTGCAATCGTTTAGCCTATACATTCGGTGGGATGACAAGCAGTGACTGCACTCTACTAAACCAGAATATGCCCATGTTTAGCTTAAAGTTACGGTATGATAGGTTATAGCCTATGAGTCATACTGGATATAATCTGCTGAGAATTTTCTTAAGGATATTTCCTCCTTTCGAGATAACAGGATCATAAGAAATGACGCAGACCTATAATGTCCTATGTCTTTTCTTCGGTTTATGCAGCTAATGACGTTTGGATTATAGGCCTATCCCTATCTTATATTCAGCCGTTTTATTGTGGTTCTTGTTGTAGTTATTCTTGTTTTGTTACTGCTGTTATGGTGCTTGCACTGTCTTAGTAAATTTTTCATATGGTAACCTAACATTGCTGAATAGCTATAGACTAATTCATAAAATACTAGTGTAAAGAATGATCTGCCTACTGTTGTCAATTGAAATTTATTAATTTGTTTTAATTAAAAGTAATCGAGATCTTTATGAACATAGTCTACGCTAGAATATTCTCCTAACAAGAGAGAGAGAGAGAGAGAGAGAGAGAGAGAGAGAGAGAGAGAGAGAGAGAGAGAGAGAGAGAAAAATTTAGACTCTTATGTATCCTTTTGTCCAACAGGGTAATCTCCAAGAATGCCCCCAAAAGCAAATGACTCATGGGCTCGCAGACTGGTTTGGATCATCTCATACATACTTTTTCAGCTATCATTTATTTTCTTCTTAGTTTGTTAAGTACCTTATGATGTCTTCCTACCATAGCCTTCATTTTCATAGAAATGCTACATGCCCTGTCATTGCCTCAAAATATAAGAATTTGATGTGTAGGCCCATGCCCTGTCCTTGCCTCAAAATATAAGAATTTGATGTGTAGGTCCATGGCCTGTCATTGCCTCAAAATATAAGAACTTGATGTGTAGGCCCATGCCCTGTCATTGCCTCAAAATATAAGAATTTGATGTGTAGGTCCATGCCCTGTCATTGCCTCAAAATATAAGAATTTGATGTGTAGGTCCATGGCCTGTCATTGCCTCAAAATATAAGAATTTGATGTGTAGGCCCATGCCCTGTCATTGCCTCAAAATATAAGAATTTGATGTGTAGGTCCATAGCCTGTCATTGCCTCAAAATATAAGAACTTGATGTGGCCCATGCCCTGTCATTGCCTCAAAATATAAGAATTTGATGTGTAGGTCCATGCCCTGTCATTGCCTCAAAATATAAGAATTTGATGTGTAGGTCCATGGCCTGTCATTGCCTCAAAATATAAGAATTTGATGTCTAGGTCCATGGCCTGTCATTGCCTCAAAATATAAGAATTTGATGTGTAGGTCCATGCCCTGTCATTGCCTCAAAATATAAGAATTTGATGTGTAGGTCCATGGCCTGTCATTGCCTCAAAATATAAGAACTTGATGTGTAGGCCCATGCCCTGTCATTGCCTCAAAATATAAGAATTTGATGTGTAGGTCCATGCCCTGTCATTGCCTCAAAATATAAGAATTTGATGTGTAGGTCCATGGCCTGTCATTGCCTCAAAATATAAGAATTTGATGTGTAGGTCCATGGCCTGTCATTGCCTCAAAATATAAGAATTTGATGTGTAGGTCCATGCCCTGTCATTGCCTCAAAATAAAAGAAACTGACGCGTAGGCCTATGCCTTGCATTCCCTCAAATTATAAGAATTTTATATATAGGCCTAATCTGACAATGATATTATCATTTGACATGCTGGATCATGATGAATTAGGTTAATACCCTACTGTCGGAACTGGCTGTGTAAGTCTATTTTTCATTTTAATTACTGTGGTCTATGTGGAATCGCTTATGCAGCCCAACACCAATTTAAAAGAAAAAAAAAAAAGCAAGGTGCCTGTGTATTTAGGCTGCACTTTATAAAAAAAAAAAACTGCACGGGCAGAATGATCCAAGATCTTCGTAATGATATTATATAACTTAATCTTTTATCGGAGATATTAATTGCAGACCTCACAATTCCAGGAACTCAAATCTGTGGTGTCATCGTTCATGCACGGAGCTCAACATGACCGAACGGAGTCAAATCCGTACTGGTAATCATTTGGACTGTTAACTATTGTGACGTCATTCGCCTTTCGAGAACTAGCCAATCACTGGCGTGCAGTGGGCGAGGCTTAGCTGCAAAGGGCCATAGATTTTGCTTATAATGAAGGCCACCAAAAATAGATCTATCTTTCGGTGGTCTCGGTATAATGTTGTATGAACCGCGGCACATGAAACTTTAACCACGGCCCAGTGGTGGCCTCTCCTATATCGTTCCCAGAAGCACGATTATGGCTAAATTTAACCTTAAATAAAATAAAAACTACTGAGGCTAGAGGGCTGCAATTTGGTATGTTTAGCTTCAGTAGCTTTTAAGATCTGAGGGCTGACAGAAAAAGTGCCGACAGAAAAAGTACCAACACAAAAAAGTGCAGACGGACATCAAAGCCGGCACAATAGTTTTCTTTTTAGAAAACTAAAAATTAAGCAACTGTAAATCAAAGCTGACTAAAAAGCAATGACTAAGAAAGAAGAAATCATAAACAAACAGAGATCATCAAATAAAATCATTAAGCAGACAGCTACAAAAGTTTTTTGAGATAATAATAATAATAATAATAATAATAATAATAATAATAATAATAATAATAATAATAATACATATATTTATAAATTATATATAGCCTATATAGTGTATATATATTTTATATATATATATATATATATATATATATATATATATACAATATGTGTATATACATAAATGTATATTTAATTTATATATATATATATATATATATATATATATATATATATATATATATATATATATATATATATATATATATATATATATATATATATATATATATATATATATATATATATAGAGTAAGTCCTAGATCTTCTACATTATCTGCAACTCGACATTATCCGCACGCAACCAGCCCCCTAGAACCAAAGTTATGTATATAATATACCTAAATTTCATAAAATAAAAAAAAAAGTGCACTCTAATGGTTGGCATCGCTGACAGAGCCTTAAGGAATGTTGGTAACATTTCTTACAATCACAAACAGACTGAAAAAGGGGGGGGGGGAGAACCAGGGAAAGAGTTCCCAAGGTGGGGGTGTGGGAAGACTGGGCAGGATTTTCGGGGGAGAGGTTGGCAACATAATGCAGGTAGTTTTTCGAGGGGTAGGTGACTGGGGAATGAATTTCCCAAGGCGTGAGAGGGACGGAAGGCCACGCAGGATGGGTTGAGAGATGGGTGTTTGATTCCTTAAGATCTTTCACTTTGCTTTATGTTTTTAACATGTTATTAAAGGATATTAACTTATAGTTAACGAGAGAGAGAGAGAGAGAGAGAGAGAGAGAGAGAGAGAGAGAGAGAGAGAGAGAGAGAGATGTCAACATGTAGGAAAATTTTCACGGTGAAATTTTCATTATAAATATTTTCAATTAATATTGATATGTTTTTGCTGTAATTTTTTTTTCCCGAAATTCTCTTATACTGGCAACTTCACCTATTCAATCCTAGAAACAACAGCTTTCAAGGTTACTGGGAAACATGTGCGGTTTGACATTTATGGAAGAATATTTATAGTTTTCTTTCTTTCCTTCAGACTCACTGATAATCATCAAATATTCAACTGAAAATTAATTTTCTCTCCTGCAGACTCAACGATAATCATCAAACAATCAACTGATAATTAATTTTCTTTCCTGCAGACTCAGCGATAATTATCAAACAGTCAACTGAAAATTAATTTTCTCACCTGCATTCACTGATTATCATCAAACAGTCAACTGAAAACTAATTTTTCTCTCCTGCATACTCAGCGATAATCATCAAATAGTCAACTGAAAATTAATTTTCTCTCCTGCAGACTCACTGATAATCATCAAATAGTCAACTGAAAATTATTTTCTCTCCTGCAGACTCAACGGTAATCATCAAATAGTCAACTGAAAATTATTTTCTCTCCTGCAGATTCAACGATAATCATCAAACAGTCAACTGAAAATTAATTTTCTCTCCTGCAGACTCAGCGATAATCATCAAACAATCAACTGAAAATTAATTTTCTCTCCTGAAGACTCAGCGATAATTATCAAACAGTCAACTGAAAATTAATTTTCTCACCTGCACTCACTGATAATCATCAAACAGTCAACTGAAAACTAATTTTCTCTCCTGCATCCTCAGCGATAATCATCAAATAGTCAACTGAAAATTAATTTTCTCTCCTGCAGACTCACTGATAATCATCAAATAGTCAACTGAAAATTATTTTCTCTCCTGCAGACTCACTGATAATTAATCATCAAATAATCAACTGAAAATTAATTTTCTCTCCTGCAGACTCAACGATAATCATCAAATAGTCAACTGAAAATATCCAGTGAGAATTATAGCAAGCACCAAGATATAAAGAATGAGAAATGATACGGAGGAAACAGAAGGTGTGTGTTTGTGTGTATGTGTTTATGGGAGTTTCTTAGCACAGTATCGAATGTTCTCTCTCTCTCTCTCTCTCTCTCTCTCTCTCTCTCTCTCTCTCTCTTGTTGTGTGCATGATTATTTTATTACAAGTGATTGTGAAAAACATACATATAATAAAGTAGTTTTGCTGATGAATCTTATGAAACATGAATAAAAACACTGCAAGTTACAAAAACATTACAAAATGAACTGAAAAATTAATGACTGAGACGAACTATATCATCAACAGTGATAACACATGCTCTTGTGTACTGTTATGGTATGTGTAATGATCATGTTAGTCAACGGAAAAAGAGAAGAAAAAAAAAGGGCTAAACGGTGACGTCATCATTGATGAAATGTCATATGTATATGTAAATACACACATGCATACAAGTAAAGCTTCCTTGATGCTACGAGGTGAAATGCAAAATCATTAATTATAATAAAACAGATGATGAATAATTACTTTTTAGGTGTTGCTAAAATGAATTTATTTTGGGCACGTATACACACACATATATAGTTTTGAAATGAGAAATCATTGACCCCAATAAGACATAAATAAAGTGCTTAAAAATAATTTAGTTAATGAGGCCAAATAAGGTGCAATATGAATTGTGCAATACTTGGTGTTGCTCAGGGTAAGGAAATAACAGTGAATAAAAAGGCCAAATTTATTTTAAGTATAACAAATGAAATAGGATACAGTACGGTAAAAACTGATAAGAAAATTGCTGTATAAAAATACATGGTAGGCTCCGGGTAAACATAGGTCGGCTATGGGGTAGACCATTTATACCTATATACCTACCACATTCTGTGCTTCGTACGAGAGAGAGAAAAAAAGAGGCTTGTTTTTTTATGTAAAATGTTTTTTCAAATGCTATACAATATTTTTTCGTGTGTTGAGGCAAAATAGTTAAAACAAAGTGATATCCGTGTTATGCGGTAGTGTACTGTACGTATAATACACCTACCATATTGTGTGTTGTTTGCGAGAGAGGAAAAGAGGGTTGTCTTTTTATTTTTACAAAGTTTAGTTATACAATATATTTTGTTACAACTATGGAAAAATGAGCTAACTAATTGCCTTTTGCATCCAGTTTCAGTTTAAAGTGTGATGGTTGTTGTTTATAACTATAATCATGTTTAGGTTTGCGTTTATGTGGTATTGGCCAGGTAGGGGAGTAAGGGTACGGAGTGGCCATTTTCCATTTTACATCCGTTGACCCTATAAGGATTTTAACCTCACCTTGCAGGGTCTTGGCTCTATTGCTGTGGATAATCAAAGGTTTACTGTATATATGCAACTACCAGCCAAGACTTCCAATGTCTCCAGTACTTCTTACAATTTATAAGGCTGAAGTCTTGAAGGGAGACTACAACTGCTACTGTCCTGCTATTTTTACTCATTTCTTGGGTGGCAAGCTTTTCAGCAATTAACCCATTGTCTTCTCGCCTTCTTCAGGGCAACAGTAAATTAACACTGCAACTTTATTCAAATATGTATGAGAGTTGAGCAAAAAACTGGGCGAGAAACAGAAATACAAAATGAAAATTCACACAAATTTCAAGGTTCAGAAAAATAAAGATTACCAAATTTCACAGGACAAGATGCTTCTCCGTGTATTCCCCAGTTCCAGAGGGACCCCCAGAAGTTCACAGCTGCTTCCAAGGACCAGCACAGTTTGCAAGTATGAGTTCAGAGGAGGCATGAAAGCCTCTCAATATGAACTACATTGGGCATTGTTGGTTGTCCTCGCAGTATGGAGCATGTTGCCCTTTGGGGATCCAGGGAGTCTGGGACCCATGTGGTTTTCAAATTTAAACTTAGAGGATGCGTCAAAGTCTTTCAGTATAAAGTGTGCTGAATGCAGGCTGGCTGGAGACTTGTGAGGTGTTCTAAGGAGACCTGGAATTCATGGATAAGCAACCTGGCCTGTAAAATTTGCTAATTTTATTTTTCAGTGCTGTGAAATTTATGTTAAATTTTTCATTTTGTATTTTTGATTTGGATATGTTTTCTTGGCTGTATTCTCCTATATATTTGAACATTGGTTTATTGTAATTCTAGTGTAACCCTGCAAAGGTTATGGGTTGATGGCTGAAGCAACTGTGGGGTAGGAAGTAAATAAATATATGAGTATTAGTAGTTTTTATTCATCCCTTCTAGGGTTGAGCCTTGAAAGCTGGAAGTAGCAATGGATATATTGACAACGTTGCCGCCCGAAAATTACTGCTGCCGCATCTGCATTAGCACTCCAAGAAAATAAATTAAAGATAGTACTAGAGAAGTATATATATATATATATATATATATATATATATATATATATATATATATATATATATATATATATATATATAATATACATAAGTGTGTGTGCATAACGTAAGAAGTCGTGGGATTAACAACCTCATTTCAAGAGATTTTAGAAAGCTGTAAGAGTAGCTCTTTCTGGAGCCATTCCTGTGAGGGGAAACAAAGGTATATGGTGATACTATATATATGTGTGTATATATATATATATATATATATATATATATATATATATATAAATATATAAATATATAAATAAAAGACAATACCACGTTGGAAAGAGAAACAATGGAGTCGTGCTAGGCCTTTCGATAATAAGTCGAAAGGCCTAGCACTATTCTGTTGTTTCTCTTCCTTCGTGGCATTACTTTATATATACATATATATATATATATATATATATATATATATATATATATATATATATATATATATATATATATATATATATATATATATATATATATATATAGCATATGTTGCATTACTTTATATATATATATATATATATATATATATATATATATATATATATATATATATATATATACATATATATATATATATATACATATATATATATATATATATATATATATAAAAAAAGACAATACTACGTTGGAAAGAGAAACAATAGGTCGTGCTAGGCCTTTCGATAATAAGTCGAAAGGCCTAGCACCATTCCGTTGTTTCTCTTTCCTTCGTGGCATTATTTTATATATATATATATATATATATATATATATATATATATATATATATATATATATATATATATATACTGTATATGTATATGAAGGAAGAGAGAGAGAGAGAGAGAGAGAGAGAGAGAGAGAGAGAGAGAGAGAGAGAGAGAGCTTAACTGACTCTACGCCATTCTTACAATTTCTTTTGCTCAAAGTAAATAAATGATCGGCCAACTCTTGAATGTAGGCTACTTCGCTTACCAATAATCTGATGAATTATAAACTCACCTCTCTTCTTGGGCCTTATTGAGACCCATTGCTGCTCGTAAAAGGTATGCTGTAGTTTTCAGTAGGGTTTGGTAATTTCTCTTTTGTTATACGAGTATAGCCTATATATACAACATACTGCACTCTTATTAACAGTGTATGCATTTATTAGAGAGAAAATTGAATGGCTAAAGCAATAAAGCTTTAAATGACAAGGCATCGGGAGATGACTGGACTGCTGCTAATGAGCAGGAGCTTTGTGATGAGACTGTAGCTGGAAAATGTCTAGGCTTTGGAAGACTCGGTTCACCCGTGCTATGATGTTTTCCTCCAGTTTTCGGCGCTGACGAAGTTGTACAGTCTTGGCTAGAAGACAGACATTTCTTAACGAAGTCAGGATTGGCCTTTGGGTCTCATCATGACCAACTTCTCCGGCTCCAAACTGCAAAATTTATTCTGTAACGTTTGACATTCTTCAAGACGGACGTTAACCAATACATTTAACCTGCCTTTTTTAAGACCGGAATGCATGCATAAACTCACGGACGGCAAGAATTTGTGTTATCCTGATTACGTAAGACGCAAATGCTTTACTCTGACAGAGACACACACACTACGAAGGTGAATCTCAGCCTCTGTGAGAGCGTCAGTCAAAAGGACTACAAAATAATTGTTTAAGGCATGTTTACAAAATGGAAAGGTGCCTGAGAAAGGGATGAGAGAAACAACTCTCTCCTGGGTTTAACAGAAAAATATACAGGAGAGTGTCTAAAAACTATGATAGCAAACACTTCCTGGTTACATACGGATACACGTATGGCAAGTTGCTGACCGACAAGTAAAATAACAGAGAAAGAGAACTTTTACAGATTACAAGAATGACAAGTAAAGTAACAGAGATAAAATTTTAGCATAAAATAAATCATTATGAAATATACATACATATAAACAAGACAAGTAAAAAAATAAAAGGCAATGATGCAGAGAACGCTAAAGAACCATTACAAAATCTTAACGTTGTGAGCATCGACACCAAAGACGGTGCCAGAGCAAGAAAATGTCATTTATGCCAAGAGGTTTTAAAAGTTACGAAAAAAAAGCTAGGCTGTAATGGTTACAAGCAGCGTGAAAACCACACACTGCAAACTTCTGGTGTATTTTAATTATATTTCTGCATAGTTTTAACATTCATTATGAAATTTAACTGGCGATATATGGATCGAAAAGTAAATAATTTAGTCTTGAAAGGCTAAGAATAAACACAGATTTTCTAGTGAATAAAACCTGGAATATGTTTATGTTCGGGGCAATCAAGTGCAAACTTGGAGTTAACTGAGCAGAAAATTTATTATGATTAGCCGCGAGATCATGTGACTTGAGTGTACATTTTGAGCACGAAGGTCAGAAATGGTGAACGTAACAGACAAGAAGGCCAGGTCATTTTTTCATCTCTGAAGAGGTGACCCGGTTGAGGGATTAGCTGACATCAATGAGTCTCAAATAGTACATTGATGAAGAGGAAAGGCTATATATATATATATATATATATATATATATATATATATATATATATATATATATATATATATATATATATATATATATATATATATATATATATATATATATATATATTTATATATATATATATATATATATATATATATATATATATATATATATATATATATATATATATATATATATATATATAAAGAAGGCATCGTGCTTACCCCATATAATAATGGGGAAAAAATGCACGTTAAAAACGAAGAAGATATATATATATATATATATATATATATATATATATATATATATATATATATATATATATATATATATATATATATATATATACATATATATATATACATATAATACTATATATATATACATATATACATACTATATATATATATATATATATATATATATATATATATATATGAAACTGAAGAATTCTGGCCGTAGCAGGTGGGTGTGGGTAGTGATGGTGGGGGGGAGGGGGTTCGAATTGACTGAATTGTCAATTTGACCCTATGGTTAAATGTAGCTCAAGCAATTTCCACATAACCTTTACATGCACCTCTCATCAAGTTGGGGTTGCATTCTGTTGACGGTAGCTGACTAATGAAATCATGACATGATGAAAGAACATGCATACTGCACTTTTTCTTTGGTGTAATTTCAAGGAAAAAACAAATCCTTTATCATCAAGCTCTTCCTCTATTAAAGCTCTAAAACACAACTTGTAAACTGACACACAGTCGGACAATATTTTCCCAGGTCTATTACTGACCAATACTCACAATTTCTTTGTGGCCTAGAGGTATAGCTATTGCCTTTGTATGCATCTTGCAAAGTTCTCCAACTTCGTGGTGGAAATACCACCACAAAGAAACCAGGATATAGGGACTTTTGAGCATCTTCCTATTTCCAAAAAATGCCAGAGTGGTGTATCCATCAAACAGAATGAGGATTTCACAGCTTCAAAAGGACAAACAAAAGCGAAACAGCCTCTTGGGTTTCACCTCAAACATTCCTACCTGTAACTCACTGCTGACTCTTAAATACTGGATGCAAATACTTGACTTTTTTATGAGTAAAAAGTGTCTTTAGCAGAATTATCTTTGATCCAATAGCATGGATAAGTAACATTTATCTATACCCTAGTAATATGAAATTAACTGTAATTGTCACGATGTTAAGAATGGAAAGTTTTCAGAGAAAAAATGACTAAATTTCTACAAAAAACAAGTAGAAAATGCGCCCAAGTTTCTTCGGGGCAATCGAGTTTTCTGTGCAGCATCTAATGCTGTATAAAACTATAAAACTCTAAGCCACGACCCATGAAATTTTCAGCCATGTTCCGGTGGTGGCCTGTGCTGTTGGCACTTATAGCGGTGCCAGACTCATGATTGTGGCTAACTTTAACCTGAGGCTAGAGAGTGCAATTTGGTATGTTTGACGATTGGAGGGTGGATGATCAACACACCAATTTGCAGCTCTCTAGCCTCAGTAGGTTTTAAGATCTGAGGGGGACAAACAGATAAACAGCCACCTCAGTGGTTTTCTTTTCCAGAAAACTAAAAAGGGATATGGCGAGAGAGAAATTGACGCAACAGTACTCAAGGTACCGCTGCGGTATCCAAAATAACATTCGTCTTTATTCACCTTCATAAGAGATTTATCAGTGCTATGACAGATGCAGGTTGAAGGTGTAATGATTACTGATGCTTGCAAAAAATACTTTATGATGATTTTGCAGCTTTGCAACTGGCATGACAAACCCTACGATGGCTTGAATAAATTGTATTTGTTTATCCATCCATCTATGCCATTAGAGATGAAAGATCCTGGGAGAGGATCTGGATGATAGTCCTGGTAAAGCCCCTAGGCTTGGGCATTATCGAGTTCCCTATCCAGAATGGCAAGGAGAGTTTTTATGGTTCCTCTGCACACTTCGCTCCTCATTGTTTCCACACCTTTTGGGCATGGCATGGAAAATGATGGCCTCCATTCGAAACTTACTAATACGTCTCGAGAAATGAACTAGTCAGCTTTTATATCAAGTTAAAGAACTAACGATTACATCTGGGAGTGGTCGATTCGATATCCAAAGGGAATGTACTGTCATGTGGAAGTGTGTCAACGTCAAAACTAATCGACATGCAAACAGACAGGTGTCTTAAATGTGAGACAGAAATGTGTGAAAGGAAAAAGAAATGGGTAAAACATGGGTTTTTTACTTGAACTCCCTCCAGTATCAAGTCAACTACCATACACTGGCGAATGAAGAAATTTTCAACATATGATATCAGAACATTAACGAGCTGTAAGGACGAAAGGTGAAAATAATGTATTCTTTGCACATATGTCTAGAAAAATTCAGTTGATTGGAGAAATATAAAAATAATCTATAAGGATTATGGAAAACGGAAAAGACAGACTGTAAAGTAGACTGTTACGAACTCTTGTCAAAAATGTGAATTTTAACTTCGAAACATATTAACAATTCAACATTATACTAGGTTGTTAGGATGGTATTAGATAAATGTTTGATAATAATCTTTTAGTCTCTCGCTAGTTTCAAACCTCTATTTGTCTGTGCCTGAAGAAGGAGCCTGAGGTTCCAAAACCGGAGAAGATTTCTGATTTGCATTTCTACATGAAAGAGTGATTCCTCGGTTTGATAAAAGCACGAGAAAGTGTGCTAAGCTGCTTTTAAGGTCAGAGATGCCTAAAGTGATCCTACCTTTCCAGACTAGTCTGTCGGAAGGCTAATAATCCCTGGACATAACTATTGTGAATCCTAGGTTTTGTATGCGTTGAGAAGATGGTCATTCAATGGTAAAAGAATATGGCTCTCTTCTGTAATATCAGCCATTCACTAGACTGTTTGTGACTTATGAATGACGTAAGAGAGGGTCATTGTAGATGTTTCGTAATCCAAGTCCAAACACTGAGGTTAAGTGTGTTTTTCCAGGGCAATACAAGCTGTTTCTGGGATGAAACAAATGAAACATATTATAGATTTACGGGAACGATAACTTTGTTCAGTTCGACTCAACCATAGTACCTATGGCACAAAGTACAGTTTCTGTTCAGTGGCTGATGCATTGTTGGTGGAATGTCAATGGACTAGGTTATGATAAATACCCTTTGTTGAAAAAAAAAAAACCTGAGTTAGGGATTGCAAAAAGCAAGACTAGTTCCAATGGCAAACTTTGAAATCCTCCTCCATAAAGAAACCAGTGTTCAAAGAAGGAACGGTTAAAGCCTACACAAAGCTGGTGGAGCTCTTTCTAGAATCAAGAACGACACAGCTTCTAGAGGCAAAATGAAAGAGGCTAACATATGATCTTCCCTAGATAGTTACTACAAAAAAAATTCATTAAAAGGTCATATATTCTATTTGTTATACGTTTAATTTTAAAAAGCAGTGAAAAGCATAACCAACTAAATGTGGATTCATTACAATAGTTGGTAATGATCGTCTAACATAATAAGTTCACTGCCTCCTGTCCCGACTCCCGTCTCTGTCTGTCTGTCATGAGAAAAACAAAAAGCACAAAGGACAGCCAGGCAAACCCCTTATAACAATTACAGCTAATAATTCGTCCTTGACACCAAAAGGACGGAAATGACATGGGAAACACATCAGCTTTCACATAAAAAAAACACACACAAACACATCAAAAGAGAAAACATTACTTCAGAATAAGGAAACGTCAAAGAGTCCACAGCGACCCACAAATAACCATGTGAAAATCAAGTAAAATGCGCCACCACACAGGTACATTACCTAACGTGCTTTTATGTACATAATTCTGGCGGAAAATCAGGTTAATTGATGTGGAAACTACTTTCTTCCATTGCAAAAGTTAACTTATTAAAGCGTCGGGACTTTCGTTAGATGAATGGGTGGCATTTATTCCCTCCAAGAGTGGGTAGGGGGAATCAGCCATTCCCTACCGTTTAGCAAGAGTGGACAGACACACTAAAGGCGACACACTGCAATGACGTCAGAGGGGGATGACGAAAGAAGGCTTTGGTGCGAGAGGGCGATGCTGAAACATCGAACTAGTGAGGGAGTGTAGTGATAAAAGGAGGTTCTGGTGTCAGAGGATAGTTGTGTAAGAATCATTTCTTCACAGTGCACTTATGAGTTGATGAAAGAATAAGAAATTAATGAGAGAGACATGGATAAATAAGCATACTGAAGATACTAGGTGAAAGAAGATACTGGTGAAAATACGCACTGGTAAAAGGTACTGGTGAGAAAGGCAGTGGTGAAAGAAGCTGCTAGTGAAAGTAGGAACTGGTTTAGGGTACTAGTGAGGAAGGGAAATGGTAAAAGAAGGTTCAGGTGAATGAGAGAAATGGTAAGAGAAGGTCAAATGTAATGGCGAGAAAGAGTAATAGTATAATGGTAGGCTTCTGCAAGTGGGAGAGCAATGGTGACACAATGGTGTTCGGAGGTCAAACAGAAAGAGAGTAATGATGATTGAAGGCAATACCGAAAGGGGGTAGGCTACTTAATAATGAGGGAAGCAATGGTGAAAGAAGGTAGGCTATTTAGTGCTTAGGGAAGGCAATGGTGAAAGAAGTTGGGCTACTTAGTGCTCAGGGATGGATTTGGTGAAAGACAGTAGACTGTTTAGTGCAGAGGGAAGGCAATGGTGAAAGAAGGTAGGCTACTTAGTGCTCAGGGATGGATATGGTGAAAGACAGTAGACTATTTAGTGCAGAGGGAAGGCAGTGGTGAAAGAAGGTAGGCTACTTAGGGCTGAGGGAAGGCAATTGTGAAAAGAAGTACCGGACTGAGAGGGCAAGATTTCAAAGTACCAGTGACACAAACCAAAAGAGAAAAATGGGTGAAAAACGGTAAAGCTGAAAACGCTGAAGGTGGAAGGTAATCGTGCAAGATGGAAACGGTGAAAGCTGGTAATGATAAGCCAGTGGTGAAACTAATGATGACAAAGGGTAACAGCGATAAGGTGTCCTGATATGGAAGGCTCAGTGACAAGGGGGAGGCTCGCGCTGTTCCTCCCTGAACCCTCCCTCCTCTGAATACAAGAAAATGAAAATGGAGAATGGATTGTTTAGTGACGATAAATTATAGACTCACCTGAATAAACGACCTCCAGACTTAGAACTTGCTTGTATCTTCAAAGTTATGAAATCACTGACTGTTTTCCGAAATGGATTCTAACCCTTGCTCACCGTTAAATTGTCTATGGTATCGGCAATATAACTGAATTATGCATCATTCTACTACTTCACTTCTGATAAAATATTTGACTTCACAAAATTCTGAGACGTGTGCAATAAATATACTGTATTTACGTACCACCTGTACGTATATGGATTTAACACGTGGGTAAAGACATATGAATTATGACTTCTGTCTTTAATTTTGCACTAATTTTACACATGAAAGTTTTGTACTACCAAATATAAAGCTACGAAACGAAAAGAAACTGACTCACACTTAGTTCCAAATTCCCTCCACCCTGAGAATATCTTGCACTTAAAGAATGACGTAAATACCTTCAGCCATCTATTGGGTTTGGTTAAGTTATTTCCAAGGTATAGCTCATTCGATATCAAACGATATTTGTGATTTAATCATATATATATATATATACATACATACATATGTACATATATATATATATATATATATATATATATATATATATATATATATATATATATATATATATACACAGTATATATGTAATTTTCCGTGTGTAGTTATTTCTAAGTGCCTCGGGTTACTACTGGAAAGTACAACATTGTCACTTGTAATGTTAAGGATAAAGACTATCACAAACAAAATATGGTCATGCGTAACAGACTCGCAACTCAGCTAACATGTTGCGATGTTACGTCTAGGGATAATCTATAATAAAAACGAAACCTGCTGTATCTCGCTCCTCTCTGCCTCTACATACATACACTTTC
The DNA here is from genome assembly GCF_040412425.1 of Macrobrachium rosenbergii. Lineage (NCBI taxonomy): Eukaryota > Metazoa > Arthropoda > Malacostraca > Decapoda > Palaemonidae > Macrobrachium > Macrobrachium rosenbergii. The sequence goes on from NC_089784.1 coordinate 46,122,933, forward strand.
AAACCTACACACACACACATGTACAGTATGGAGCAGTTTTCTTCAAAATTGAAAGGAAAATTATAATATTCAAGGTAACTGATAAACAGCGTTTAATTTAAAATGAACATTAGCATTCAAACCTAATCTCTCAACATGAAAAAAGATAATATGTTTTCCCACTTACCTTAGGGATGTGTTTGACGAAGGCATCGACAGAACTGGCAATATCACGACAAAAATTAATCTTTATTGTTTCATGTGTTGTTATAACATCTAACTTGCTTTTCTCAGTATGCACTTTCCACTTCAATATTTTATTTTCTATTGTATTAACATACCATTTTCATGCCTCTTGTTTCACTCACTTATTTCCAACTCTAGAAATCACGACTGAACGAGGACTCCATTGGTCAATCGGCACTGGTCCCCGTGAGCACAGATGTTGATTTTTCTCGCTGGTAATTCTTTCTTTTAAATCATAATTTTCAGAATTAGTAACAACCTCTTTTTCTAAAATAATCACGACCTTCAAACTTTCATTTCATAAATTAATAAATACATTAAAAAAATCTTTACCTAAAAACTCATCATGATATTCTAAACTGATGATTCCTCCCCTAATACAGCATGATAAGTAAACCCCTTGATGATTTTATTTTCCTAAATCATCATGATATTCGTACCTGTTGATGGCTGTTCTTAAGCCATCATCGCGATCTCGATGTCTTCAGTCGCACCTCCTTTAATCATAGTTCACCTGTGGAAAGGAGAAGAATAACAATGAGTCAGTAATACACATAGAGAATTAGAATTTCAAGAAGCTACCAGTAACAAGATGAAAGCAGACAATTCTCTAATTCGTAAATTTGAAGTATTAGCTTGAGACCTGAGTCCGACATGGTCTCATTGATGATGAAAACTGAGAACATTATCGCATGCCAGGATGACCTGATTTTCTTTAATGGATTTAATTGTCGACCTTACCATTCGAATATAACAACTGCCACACTCTGACAGTAGGCTGTGACTAAAGGATGCTTTGAAATTTCTCTCAACCCAATTGCACAAATGGGGAAAATTGTGGGAGAGAATATCAGGGAAAAGAGCTATGAGAGAGAGAGAGAGAGAGAGAGAGAGAGAGAGAGAGAGAGAGAGAGAGAGAGAGAGAGAGAGAGAGAGAAGAGTCGACTTCGCCAACAATAGATCTACCTGACTAATTTGTTTGTTGCTCTGGGATCCCAACAACTGACAATTATGTTTCCTACCTAATCGTTCTTTCTCTTCCTCTTTCTTTTCACGAACACCAGGTTGGTGATACTTGCGTCTCCTGGGTAGTACATGACACAGAAACGCGAGAGAGGAAAACTCCAGATTGAGAAATCTATTTTCTTTCATCAAAGTTCTCAAGTGGTTACATGTACTGCATTCAAATTATGTAATTATTTCTCTCTTGCTTTTTCTCATGTTTATGTCAAGGAGTAAGAGACAGACCACAGAATACAAGTGACTGCGTATGCACATATGCATGCACACATACATACAGTATATATATATATATATATATATACACACACATATATATATATATATATATATATATATATATATATATATATATATATATATATATATATATATATATATATATATATATATATATATATATATATATATATCCCATGATCAAGGAGGAGAACCTAAAATGATGAGTTCACAAAAGAGTCAATGAAACTAAAGTATAGCCATATATTTCCAAACCAGTCCCACCGCGAAAGAAGAGAAACGGTAAATAAACTTCAAAAGACTCGGGGGAAGCAAAATACAACGAAAACATCACGAGCACAGCACAGAGGGACACAGATTACACAAACGCAGGATTTATAAGAACTAAATGATAAAAATAACAGGAATCAAGGGATTAGAGAAATGTTAAGAAAAAAAATCCCGAAGGTCCTTCATCTCTGACAGTCTTTGCAGTCAAGGAAAATACAAACTTTTTTTTTTTATTTTTGGAAACTGAGCATCAAACCGAACAAATAACAACCACATGAAGCAAATGGAGAGGCCAGTCTCGAAGAAGCGGAAAGCTCATCAAGTTTTCCACGAAAGCAAAGCTGAAGAAATCAGCGACAATTTTCACTGTTATGTAAATTTTCTGAGAAAGAAAAGAAAGATAACAGGACAGTGACTAGGAGAGAGAGAGAAAGAGAGAGAGAGAAACATGACCATGAAAAACGTGGAGATAGCTGACCATGGTCGACTGTTTAATTAGCGGTTATCTGGCGTCGCCACTGCCAGGATATTTACCTCGTGACTAGGGTAGAAGAAAAGGAAAGAGAGAGAACCGAGGGAGGTCTGTGGAACAAGAGGAGGAGAGAAAAAGAGAAGATCGTGATGAAAGTGACACAGAAAGATGACTGGAGAAAGAAAAGATTAGGATGAAAGACAGAGAGGGTGGGGGAGAGAGAGAAGGAGAGAGAGAGAGACGACCATAACAAAGATGGCAGAGACAGATGAATATGATGAAGAGAGAGAGAGAGAGAGAGAGAGAGAGAGAGAGAGAGAGACACATACAATCCCTTGCGTTGATTGAAGGAGTTACGTATATACTTCACATTTTGTACCTTAAGGGGAAAAAGGAACTCTCTCCCTTTCTTTCTCTTGGAGATACTGTAAGGAGAAACGAAGATCTTCCCTCAAAAATCCCTTTCCCCAACATTTCTCCATCACGGAACTTCCTTTGGGGAAGGATCTTTTTGCGGCAGAGAAAAAAAATATTGTTTATTCCACTTCCTTACCAATAATGTCTTTACTGATGCATGAGAAGTATGTAGATGCCCTTTCCCTCTCTCAGTACATGTATTTATACTGTACATTCATGTCAGAAACATAACGGAACTACTTGAAAAATGCAAGATTATTAATAATTCTGATGCATTCAACAGTATTTGCAGTAATCATCTGTGAGTTGAACACTTACATTATACGCAGCGAGGGTTCTCGACATGATTTATCTTACATTGTAAAAAAATTAACAGAAATACTTTAAGGCTAAAGTTACTCTGTGAAACACGTCTCAGATGCACTTCTGCGAACCGCTTGGAGGACGGCCAATCAAAGGCTGACAGAGAACCCCTGATTCTAGACGGAAGCCTCAACTGGATATTTATCTTGATCGTGTCCGCACCTTGAGAATCTCAGAGATTAGGCAGTGATATATACATCTTGGAGGTATCGCTAGCATCAACATTTTGAAATTAAGACCAGTTGTACTGACAGGCAATACTGTACAGCTGGTCTTAAAGCAGCACAGACGTATGTTAAAACCATGAAACCAGATTTCTAATGCCTAACTCTTTACTGACTAACAACACGATCGGGGTTGAAACTTCACTCAACTGAGTGACTGCACTTGGAGGATGTCAACATTCTCAGCCTAAAAGGTTTGCCGCTTGCTTTTCGTTGTTTCTTGTCTTCTCAAATCAGGAGTACAATCTTGCAGATAACAGTCGCATGTGAGTTCACCTGGAGGTGGTTTTCCTTTTCATTGTTGTCTCCTTTTGTTTTTCCGGCATAGGATTTTTCTTTAAATGATCGACATTTGTTCACATTGTTCACCTATAATTACTATTCTACTTTTATTCTCTATATTATTCTCGTATATTTTAGCGTAGGCATGGTCTTACAGATGTCCATTCGTCCCCGCATTCATTCAGAACTGGTCTGAAGTTTTTTTTTTTTATTCTACCCGAGAGGTTTTATTTTACTTTAAATGCTAGATATGCAAACTGAGAGGTCAAACTTATATGCAACATCGAAACTGCATTCAATTTTAGTCATAAGCGATGGACTGTCAAAATGAAAAATGCCGAATTTTTTCTTTTAAACTGAAACTACCAGTTAATATTACCTGGGAGAGTAGTTTTACTGAACATGGTTTCTATGGCCATTACAGTGTTAAAAACTCAGGGTTGTCATTACTTAGTGAATGTCTCTGGCACTATCTATACTTAGAAAAAGATAACTCTCCTAAGCACATGCACAAACAGCTCTCCTAAACATACATATTGCAACAAAGAACACCCTCTTTCCAAGCCAACTCTCCTTTTAAGAACATCATTTTCAAAAGACGTTAAGGTAAAATCGCTTCATATCACTGTCGATACTAACATTTGGTCACAGAGAATGTGCTTCTCCTAAAAAGCTCTTGTTTTCTTCCCTTTGGTGGTCTTTTCATTTCCTTCCTAGACCATGTGACTGAGTTAAAACTCCTTTCCAGGTCACTTCGCCACCCTCGGAGACAAGCCTTGATTGTATGATCGCCCCAGGCACTACTTAAAGGAGTTGCTGAGTCAGCGCCACAGGAGTCACTAACCTGGGACAGCTGGCTCGCACCCAAAAGTGAAAGTTGGGCAATCACGTGACACGAGATCACCTATGTGGGCCCGGCATGTTAGCATGCAGTCAACAAAACAAACCACGAGGTCAAGGCGGCACGATAGAAAATGGATGACTCCTGCAAGAATGGGAAATTAATCTGGGCAAAGGGATAAGAAGACCAACACACACTGCCTCTCGTCAGAGACACACCGGATGCAGACTTAACACCTCCTACCCTTTGAGCTCCGCTCACTAAGAGCCATCTCCCAAACCATGAGGGGAGACTTCCAGTCCAGTATATTTCCAATGGCAATTCCCTAAATACTCCCCGGCCCCCCTCTTCATCGGCACATATACGAGGATCCATCTCTCCAACACAAGGTAAAGCGCCAGGAATTCGAGTTTTGCCAGTCACGTAGTCTTTTTTTCTTTTGCTATTCCATTTTCCATGTTTCCAACGCAATTCTCATACAGACCTGACTCTGTTATCATTTACGTTCGTAAGTGAATTCAACAGTGTTATACCCAAGGATCCGTTGGCACCATCTGTGCATCCTTGAACCCTTAATTGCACTAATTTTCTCAGTTAATTGGATGCATTCACCATTGCAAACGGAGTTTTCTTGCTCTGGATCCTTCTACCTCCATTGTGCTTTCATCGCCATGGTAAATCCACTGTAAATTGACTCATGGTGCCCTTGAACTGAAATCCCCGGCATCCAGTTATCATCTGTTCATCTTAATTTAGTGCTCTGACAGGATCCCATTTACCTGTCCTAATTATTCCCATCTTCTGATTTGTGTTATTGTAAATATATGTGATTCTAGTTATCCTAAGAGTTTATCTAAAGTTCCCCTTTCTAGTAAAAAAGCCCTCAGCTCATTTTCTTTTCTTCTATGTTCCACCAACCCAGGAATTCTAGTCAAATTGCATCATTCCTTGTGGTAAGTCCCCTTCCTGGGTTTAGAACATAAAAGTATATTAAGTTGCATTAAAGTATACATTTACGATCACGCCCTCATTTCACTTCTAATCATACACAAATGTTTAAAAGTAAATATCAGAGTTATCATGTGATGACCATAAAATATGTTCATAGCTACGGAGAGAAAATAAAAAACTTACCTGGCGTTAGTACTTCTGTCTTCCTGACAACATAACATTCACAATGAAATATAAAGGATAGTATTTACGCAGACCACAGTTTCATAAGAGGACAGCTTCTCGAATGTGCTTGGATAAGGCGGTTTTAGAAAAATGAGGATAATATAGGGACGATGGAAAACAGACCAGGCTAATATTCAAATAACGCCCTTTTGTACATGTAATTGACATTGTAGACTGACTCGAGCGTTTAGATCTCTCCCCTTCTTTGTATTAGTGACCTCTGAAGTTACCCAGGTCTCATTTATTCCCTGTCTTTGACAGTGAAAGTTTTCTCTGTAGGCAAGGACTACCAACGCATTACCTAGCAGAAAGAAATGCTACCACACTCTCTTGCTGACAACCATAACACTGTCCAGATGGTAGAACTATCGAGATTGTCCTGCTGGTTTGACGACTGCCATAGCATTGTTCGGCTGGTAGAGTGACTAAGTTTGTCCTTCTAGTGTACTGATTGTCATAACATTATCCCCCTGGTAAAAGGGCAACCATAATATTAATTTCTTTTAAAAAGACTATCTCAACATTCTCCTGCTGGTACATAGACTATTAAGACATTGTTCTAATCCAGCATAATCCAGCACGGCAAACGACTGATGAAACGTTGTCCCTCTGGTAAAAGAACTGCTACAACATATTTTCCTGCTGACAGAAATTCAACAAAACTATATTTTCCTGCTGGCAGAAATTCAGCAAAACTATCTTTTTAATACAAAGGTTATAACTAGGTTTCCTTACCTGTCAGAAGATTACTACAGCATACCCCTGCTATAAAAAAAAGTAGACCATCAAAACATTCTTCAGCTTGTATACAGAAAAAGTATATTTTAGTTTTACAGAAACTAGCTTTTAATACAAGGGCTGTATGAAGGATTAGACTTATTTTACTGGCTAAGAACCTTGTTAGCAACGGGACCTACAGCTTATTTGGAATCCGAACCACATTATAGCGAGAAATGAATTTTTATCACCAGAAATAAATTCTCTAACTCTCCATCAAAAACTGAACTAGCCCATCAAATGACAGTCTGAAGCTCAACTTCAGCCAACAAAGGGCTTGCTTGTATACAGAAACTTGTCAACGTTTCATTTCAAAGACTTTGCAGACAGAAAAAAACTGAACCCGTTTTTTTATCCTTTACTTCAAAAAATTTTTAACACAAGTAGCTGCAATTTTTCCGAATCTGGATCTATCATTCACGAGATGTGACAACGTTCTTTGAGGTTACAAGGGATTCGGTCGTTTGTCAACTGTTTATGCTTCCAAAAATAACAATAAGAAATCATACATTGATGCTGGCGAGAGAGAGAGAGAGAGAGAGAGAGAGAGAGAGAGAGAGAGAGAGAGAGAGAGAGAGAGAGAGAGAGAGAGAGAGAGGTATTATTATTATTATTAGTGTAGATAATAATAGTTTGTCACGTTCCTAATGCCTTTTGTCGACTACTGTATCTGCATTCTGCATTTGCATATTACCAGGATGTGAAATAATAATTATCATAGCGAAGTGAGTGTCGTCAAAGCCTCGGGGTTCGAGATTCATCTGTGATAGCCCTCATTAACTTGGTGTCATCCTGACGGGAAGGCAGCTCTTTCATGGGAGGAAAAACATCTTGACCCACTTCCACCCTCTTTCATTTTCTCTGTGCTTCAAAAAGATTTCTCCACAGAAATTTTCTTGCCTTCTTGGCGTGAAATTGGGAGGAGAGAAATGAGATCAAAATGAATGTCGTTTCCTACTTCACAGGATACCCACCACACAGCAATCAGTTCATACTTCTTCATACAACGTAATATTGTGTGGTATTACCATTTTCACGTCGCCCCGCAAAAAACTGAATGTTCTAACTGATAAGAGTAGCAGACGCTGACGATACCTTTTTACTTCCGTTACAAGGGCGAGAAGCAAGCCAAGAAATCTCAACGAACACTGTAAATAAAACTCACCACAAAAAAGCAATAGTAATGCTAGTTTTCCATTCTCCAAAAAACATCCTCCCAACACTGGAGGGTTGTATTCCAGTTCCCTCGAGCCTCTCACGTGAACTATGATCCTTCCACCAACTCACCAAGGAGGAGAGTTCAAAACTATAAAAATACAGAAACCCGCACTTTTTTTCTTTATCGAACAAGAGAGGGGGAAAACGTTTACACTCCTGGCAGCCGGTGAATTTTTCCCCATTTTCTTCAAGAGGAAAGGGGAAATGGAGAGAGCAGGAAAGAAGAACAAGCCGGATACGATAAATATTAGAACAGGTAATCAACAAAGACGTATCCAACAGCCGTCCTCCCACAGGAGTAAACAAAACATAACCGGAGCAAACATTCTCCGGATTTTGTGCATCATGATTTTCTCAAACAGCAACGGAAAGTTTCTTGTGCCATGCTCTCTCTCTCTCTCTCTCTCTCTCTCTCTCTCTCTCTCTCTCTCTCTCTTACTGAGTCAGAGTGAGTACGGGTTTACTTGGTGTAAGAGTGCGTTTGTATCAGATGCCTTTAGCTTTTCTTATTTTTGTTCTCAAAAATAATAGATTATAGCTTCACTCTTAATGCTTATGTCAATTTGAGTAAGAGTTGCAAACTTTTTAAAATTCCATTTTGTTTATCTTAGTTACAAGTATGACTTCTTTTTACGTGTTATTCACTTTTCTCGTTACGTTCTCGACAAGTAGTAAATTTCAGTTTACTTTTTCACTTATCTATCAGTCTGCTTGAACTCATAACTAATCAAAATTTACTTCTCTCTCTCCTCCAGAAGATTATCTTTTCCGGACAGCAAACACAACCGGATTCGGAAAAGAGAATCAGAGGAGATATTGAACGAAACGCTCTCAACTTAGCCACTAGCATTGAAAACCAGCCTTTCCGTATTAAGACGGTATTTCGTTGTTACCATGTCGATGTTTAACGACAACAATCATCATAATAATATTAATAAATCCCACACAATACGTAAAGAAGCTAAATTATATGTACGTCGTACGTTGATTAAACTCCTCCTATTGTGGAGAGAAAGAGAGAGGGATATGATTAGATACCCAGGCATAATTCACCTCTTTGTCAACGAAGGCATAGATGTTGAAGGAATGTGCCCTAATCATCAGTTTCGACTTATAGGGTGAGATTCGGACCGGTGACACGTAGCTAGCAAGTTAGGTTAGGTACCGCCCCTCACATTACGAGATGTTCAGAAGAGAGATGTTATTTGAGTGATGAGTTAGGCATTAATCAAACACATAGCCATAACGAAGTGTCGGCCTGAAATTCGCTCCGTCGTTGGTTTTGTCGCTGGAATCGTCACGATGTGACAATCTTACTGGTTGACCAAGTGTTTCGAGAGCTGTGTTGCGCGGGAGCCAAAGATGCTTCGAAGTCAATATGTTAAAGTGAACAGAAATTCTCTTAGATTTTTAAATAGCCAAGGTAGATTTCGTCTAATAATAATAATAATAATAATAATAATAATAATAATAATAATAATAATAATAATAATATTTTCACAATAAAATTAAGTTTCATATATACTTACCAAGTAATTACATAGCTATAGTTGCAACTTGCGCCGCAGCTTTCATTTAAAAACTCGCGGTAGCGCTTCGATTATTTAGTGTAGGTGACAGGCACCGCCCACTGCCGGGAATACTGGAAACGACTTAGCAGATATCTTCATTGTGCTTGTGCCTTTATGTCCATCCGAGGGGAGGTGGGCGGGCTCTGATTCTGTAATTACTTGGTAAGTATATATGAAACTTAATTTTATTATGAAATATCATTTTCATAGAAGTATCTTACCAAGTAATTAATTACATAGCTGAATCCCATCCCACATTGAATGGAGGTGGGATACATGGACATATTCCACTTCTAAACATTAAAGAATGGTAATGACTTTGAAATATAAAAAGTTGCTAGCATTGAAACAATGCTTGTCGTTTCCTTATCTGGCAAGAGAGCTACTGCAGGTGAAAACTACTTCTGGTTGGTGCTCATCTTAACCTGTAATGGCGGGACGGTTGAGCTGTGGGGTGCCTCTACTTAAGCGGGAGCTTTGCAGTGAAGGATATGACCGATGGCTAGCAGCGCATAAAGAAGTGCCCTTGCCCAGGGGCAGTACCAATACACAAAAAACCAGACAACACTGTCACCTACACTGAAAAAGCCACAATCCATCTACCGAAAATGGTGGGTACTCCAGGTACCTTGTACCCCCAGGCTCCCCAAAACTCGATAACTTACTTCAATGCAAAGAGAAGCAGGAGAAATTTCTATGCTTCCTCACCCAATACCATGCCAGTCACTGATAATGGTCCCTTGGCAATGCAATTATAAACACTGTTTTTCAAATAGTGAGACGTGAAGATTGATTGCACTTCCAGTAGGTAGATTGCAGAATGTAACTAAAGAACATATTGTGCCTGAAAGCTAACGAGGCAGACACTGTCCTGATATCAAGAGATTTCACTTAAAAATAGGCAGAATGTCCACCTGACTCTGAGAGTTTGCCTCAGAAATTAAGTACCTCTGGAAGAAGGGCAATGATTCCTTAGTCAGAGGGTGGGACGTGTTCGTAATAGAACACCACAGGTTAATGGGTAGTCCTCTGATCTTCTCAGCTCTGTTCAGGTAATTACCTGAAAGCCCTAACAGGACAAAGAACACTCTCTTATTCCTTACAGCTGAGGATGTCCGTTAAGTTCTTAATAGAGCAAGAACAGGTCCAGTGCTTGGAAGGATCCTCGTTCTTGGCTAAAAATCCCAGGGAAAGGAGTAAACTGTATCTCTTAGTGAAAACCTTCCGTTATCGCTAACTTGGATCTCACTAATACGTTTAGCAATAGTCACGGCCACAAGGAAGAGAGTCTTCCAGGAAAGGTTTTTCAGGGAAGAGGATTGTAGGGGTTCAAAGGAGGGACTTGTCATCCACTTCAACACTACGTACCAGTTCCAGGAGACTGGATCTTCCTTTCTTTACTTGGACGTATCCAAGGGCTTGATGAGGTCGTTAAAGGTCGTTAAGACTGGGCTGACAAAAGATCTAGGTACCTGAGCTAAAACACTGAGTTAAGAGTAGCTCGTTATCCCTTAATGGAGGAGGACCAGAGGTTCTAGTTCTCCTCAGAAAAAGGAGGAAATCCACAATTGGGTCGTAGATGTCTCAGAAGAATAGACGTGTATGTAAGACATCAGTTCAGAAAAAGTACCCACTTAGACTGGTAGACGCTGATAGATTGACGCTTGCATCTTGCAATGGCCCGAACAAATAGAGTGACTAGAATCACTCAAATCTGATCTATCCACATTAGAAGATCTCTTGCTTTTGACAGTACATCCTGAGTGGACTTCTCCTGGAAGTCGGAAGCAATTTTCCTCACAGTACCCTGCTGGAAAAGGAGATGGTGGTCCAATGGCGAAAACAAAAGGGTCGACGTCTGTGTCTGTATAACCCCTTTAGTTGTAAAGGACCACCATAACTCCAAGGAGAAAAGAGCGTTAAACTCAATAGATCCATCTCTGATAGCCTTGTCTGCTCCAGACAGTGCTTCTAGCCAGTCCGAGGCAATGTCGTTCTTTAACTCCTTGAAACTCTCATTTCCCTTGGTCAGAGCTTCGACTAGCCAGTTCAAGAGACTGAAGATCTCACACACCTTAAAGAGGTCCTTAACAAGTTGGTGCAGTATGGCTGACGGAAAAATAACTTTTGCCAGACGAAAACTCAGGGTGTCAGGAAAATAGATGAGACTGGAGAAGTCCCCTGGAAGCAGCGACTCCCAAAGAAGGAGCTTCCCTGGTGATAAAGGACAGGTATTTCCTACGGACTAAGCAAGAGGGAGGAATGGTGAGGGATGCTAGACTTGCTCCCTCTTAGCCAAAAGTCAATTATGAACTTCCTTCAGAGCTTTCTTGGGACAGACAAAGAGAGCACCATTTTGGAGATAGTTTCTTTGAGAGAAAAACATAATTTCAGCTAACTGCTATTTAACAGATTCCAAGAATGGCTCATCATGGAGTAAAGGAGGAGATCCACATCTGTAAGTGGGGGGAGCTGAAGACTGAGCTCAGAAGACTGCACTCGGAGACAGGTGAGAGCTGTCACTGAATTGTCTGATGCTGGGCACTGGGATGCTGGTGCCCAGGAGCAGTTTGAGAGCTGTAGCACTGGATGCCAGGTGGGAGCTGATGCTGGCCCCCAGGAGCTGGCGCCAGAGGCCTTGGAGCTGGCGCCGGGAGCCCTGGAGTTGGTGCCAGGAGCCCAGGAGCTGTAGCTGGATGCTCGGGATCTGGCGCCAGGTGCTTGAAAGGTGCTGGCGCCTGGACGCTGGGAGCTGGTGCCAGGCACTTGGAAGAGAGAAGAGGAGGGACTTGGCGCTGGGAGCTGTTGTTTTGCAACATGTTCGATGCTCAGTAAGGAGCTGGCGGTGGGTTATTGAGCATTTCAGATGATGCTGAGCACTCAGGAGCATTGACTAATAAAATAATATTGTGCCAACCATTATCGGTGCACAAAACAAAAAGAAAAAATCTCGGGAGCTGGCGCCAGGCACCCATGGGGCTGGTAATGCATAAGGAGCCTGGAAGCTAGCTTAGCGGAAATAAACAAGCTGATACACTCAGGAGCTGGTGCCAGGTGCTTGAGAGCTGGTTCTGAATGATCAGGAGCTGGTGCCAGGTGCTAAAGGGAGCTCCCTTCAAGTTGCTGCCAAACCACTGGCACATGGGATTTGACACCAGAAACATTTCATATGCCCTAGGGTTTTTGGAGCCGATGATTTCGACATTCTCCACTGATGAGGAGCTGTAGCTGGTTAACTTCATAGAGGCGCTGGGAGCATGGTGCCAGGCACTTGGAAGAGAAGAGGAGAAATATGTATCCTGGCTATATATATGTACTTTATAGATATATATATATATATATATATGTATATAAATGTACTACCAGTCTTGTTCACAATATACATAGGATTAGTCATTCAAAAATTTAATTAATAATAAGCAAAAGTCGTATTTGTTGATATCAATAAGAGTAATAGTTCAACAGGAATCACGTATGAAGGGAGATGATAGTCCAATTGGAGATGAAAATATTAAAACATAAGAACAGCGATGAAAGAATTGCTTTATGCTTTAATTAAAAATATGACAAAGCAGTATCAGAAAAAGCCCTGTTTAAGGAAACTGCTGGTAATTTCTAAGGTTTATTGTGAAGGTCCTGCATTTGCCTTTTTGAGTGGACCAGTCTTGTCCCAGAAACTTTTAGCTCCTGGTTTCCCAAGATGGTTCGTCCCAACCCAGATCCGAGATCTGAGGTGTCTTAGAAGTCTAGATCTGGGCTCAGTGGATGAAGGGACTCCCCTTCCAAAAGTCTTGTTTCGACAATTACCACTGCAGGTCCAACTTGAACTACTGAGTCATTGGAAACATGCAGACGTCTTGCTATGCTTCCTTGTCCCAGCTGTCCTTCAGGAAGAATTGCAAAACTTTCTTATGAAGTTTGCCTAGCGTGACGCCAGTCTCAATGGACAAAAGAGTCCCCAGTAGGCTCATCCACGGATGGGCCGAGGGAGACAAAAGGGCTAAAACTTGGCAGATGGAAAAACCCCAAAAGTCCAAGAGTTGAGATTGATCCCCCAAACAGAGGATCTCTAGCGAAAGTGTCAACTGGGACTTCTGAAGATGATGAAAATGCCGTACAGAAGCAAAGGCAGATGGATCTTAGGAACGCTTGGAAGAATGAGCCCACAAATCTTGGGTTGACTTCTTCTGAAGGTTGGACTTAATTCCTTAACCTTAACCGTGTCCTGCAGAAAGAGGTGAAGTTCCAGGGAAGAAAATAATGAAGCTGATTCTGTGTCTGGGTGACTCTCTTAGTGGTAAAGGAGCACCAGAGCTCTCTTTTCTTAAGCACTCCCAAACTGAAAAGAGAGGAAAGCTTTACAGAGCCATCTCTAATGGCCTTGTCTGCACACGACAAGGCTCTTAGCCAGTCCAAGGTGCCTGGTAATGCTTGGAAGTGGACAATCTTATTAGTTCATCTTCCCACTGTCCAGGCAAGGAAGCAAAAAATCTTCAAAAAACCTGGAAGAAATTCTTAACAAAGTGGTCTAGCTCCATTGACGAAAAAACATCTTCACCAATGAGAACACAGAGTGTTGAGAAGAGTCGATGAGAACAGAGAAGTTCCCTTGGGAGGAGTCAGCGACTCCCAAAGAAGGAGCTTCCCTGGTGACGAAAGAAAAACCTTCTTTGGACTAAGAGAGAGGAAGGAAAGGCAAAAGATGCTTTCCCTTGCTTTCTTCAACAAGCTCATTATTTCAGCAAAATAAATGTCTCTTAATAGGAGCCAATGACGGTTCATATTCCTCTGAAAGTGACGAATGAAATGGAGAAACAGGACTGTGTGCCACCTGTCTATGTTGGAAGTGACATCACTGCAGGGCCTGTAGTGGCATGGCAGTTGAGCCGTGGGTTACCTCTACATAAGCAGGAGTCTTACAGTGGAAGGTAGGCCTGATTGCTGACAAGACATATATAAGTGCCCTTGCCTGCCATTTGTACGATAATTATCATAAATGTATGATTAAACTGCCTCTGATACGATATCTTCAACTATCGTACGTTTATAAGACAATTTGAAGTATCTGTACGAAAACTTGGTGCACTCTTAACGAGAAGCCTTTACAATGGCTGTCTGCAGCACTTGGGATCATGCCACAGGCATCACTGGGGGAGCGAGTACCTGTGGACAAACCACAACAGCTTCCCTTGGACTTGGTATGTCTTCTCCCAGAGTTGGGGGAGCAGGACAGTGACGCTAGTCCTACCGACACCTGGGACTGTACAACAGGTGAGGTTGAGGGGGCGACTACCCCACTAACCTCCCTTGGACCTCTGGTATGACTCCCCCCAGGTTTAGGGGAGTATGACAGGGACCTCTGTCTAGGAGAACTGGCGGGAACGAGTAGCCAACTCCTCTACTAACACCGCATAGCCACTTGTCACCTTGCAGGAAGTGGCGCAGTCTGAATACTTTTACCATTAACATCTTCAGTGATGCACTTAACTCTGCCACTGAATCCACTAATATGTTGATTTTCTTGATAAACCAAGACCCTAGACTGCAAACAGCACTGGGTACGGAAGCAAGGGAGCCAGGTGTGGGAGTAGGAGGGCTAGTAGCAGGAGAAAAATTAGGAAGAGGGGAAGAAGGAATAGCAGAGCGATTGTCTAACCTTGGTCAGGGTGGAATTCTAGGCTAGGGGAAGCTCGTTTCTTAGCTCTAGAGGCCACTTTCCTCTTTCTATCCCTCTCTACTTGCCTACTTGAGATTAAGTACCTTCTACTCTTGCTAATCATGACATTTAGCCTAAGTTTTCTCCCTACTATATTTCTGCCCACTACATTTACTGCAAATTATATGAGAATCATATGAAGATTTGATTAAACTGGTTTGAATTTTGCTATAATAACAACACTATGTAAACTTGAAGCAGACATAACAACCAAAGAACTAGAAAAAATGATCTTGAAAGGTATTAAAGCTTAAAGGCTACTCAAATAAGCGATAATACTCCACCAAAAATCCAGCCATACAACCAAAAATCAGTAAACAAAAACTGCAGCAAACCCCCAATGTTACTTGAGAGCCAGTAGAAACAAAATGAAGATATCTGCTAAGTTGTTTTCAGTATTCCTGGCAGTGGGCGGGGCCTGTCACCTACAATAAACAATCGAAGCCCTACAGTGATTTTTTAAATTAAAGCTGCCTTGCGAGTTGAAACTATAGCTATGTAATTACTTGGTAAGTTAATTATATAATAATAATAATAATAATAATAATAATAATAATAATAATAATAATAATACAGAAAAATGTAAACAAAAGAAAACCAAGAATGGTATGAATTTCAGGACTGTATTCTGTTATGGCTACTTATTTGGTTAAGGCCAAAATCCTCACGCAAACAACATCTCTCTTCACAACACCTCGTAGTGTTATTGGCGGTACCTAACCTACCTTAGTAGCTACATGTCAACGTTCGACTCCCAGACTAAATCAAAACTGATGACCAAGGCACATTTATTCAACACCTATGGTTTTGTTGACCAATAAGTGAATCATACCTAGTAGAGGGTATCTTCTTATCTCTCTCTCTCTCTCTTCACATATCTCTCGATCCTGTCTCTCTCTATCATACGATCCACAAAAGTCGTTTAACAACAAAACACTTAATCCACTGCTTAGGTCAACAGACAACCACA
Organism: Macrobrachium rosenbergii; assembly: GCF_040412425.1. Lineage (NCBI taxonomy): Eukaryota > Metazoa > Arthropoda > Malacostraca > Decapoda > Palaemonidae > Macrobrachium > Macrobrachium rosenbergii. Next base: position 46,138,715 of record NC_089784.1, read on the forward strand.
TTGTTCTTTCTTCGTCTCGGCAATAAAGAAGAGTTTATTTGTCTATGAGTTGTGAACTAGCACTCAGAGGTCAAAGAGAGCCATGCAAAGAGAAAGAGGAAGAGAGTGAGAAACTGCCAGAAGTGGAAAAATAACAAACTTCCAACAGGTAGGTGGGTAATCACATCAAAATCACAGCTTCCCAAAACATATTAAACCTGGCCATCCTGGGCGAAAGGGGCTCAGCGTAAACTTTGTCACAAAACGGCTAAAACAACCTTTCATTTACAAACCCAAACAATCATTGACCATCGACAGAAATATTATTATTTATATATATATATATATATATATATATATATATATATATATATATATATATATATATGTATATATATATATATATATATATATGTATGTATGTATGTATGTATGTATGTATATGTATACACACCACACACACACATATATATATATATATATGTATATTCTCATGATATTCTCTTGTGAAATGTATAAAGTATAATTTTTCCAGAATGTTATGCTTTGTAATTGTCGTATGATTTTTTTTTATATACAAGAGATATTGTGTAGTTTATTCTGTATATTAATAATAGTTATGTAAAAATGTCTTTGTAATGTCAGATCTCACAAATATTAATAATTTGGATAACTTAACAGTGTAATTTAAAAATCTTTCTTAACAATTAAGTGAAATTTTTTGGTGAATTTGTTTCATTTTTCACACATTTCATTTTTGTGTATTTTTGTATGCTGTTGTATTTGCAAATTATTTGCTTAGTGTTCTTATGTATTTCTTCATGGTTTAACTTATGTTTAATCAATTTTGTTTCACATATTTGATGATTTGATTTTGTTTCTTATCTAAATTCAAGCATTACTTAAGATTGTGAATTTTGATTTATTAATTTTCAATTAAAATAAATTTTTGTATTTAAAGTTTTCACAATAGTGTTTCATTTATTGACCACCAGTGGTAGGAATTAAATGTGAATAAATTAGACTGATAGATTTGATTTGTTCCTTCAGTTTTTACTGATGTGACTCCAACTTAGGGGGACAGTTACAGTAATGAAGTGATGCCTTTTTACTTAAGTGTATTTCTTGTTTAAATGTTGATACCTCACACTTGTTTTGATAAACATCGTTGATAATTTTTTTAAGAGATCACTGTTGCCTTTAGAGTACTCGGTCGTATTTTTATTGTTACAAGAGTTCAGGTATCTGGCTGAAGTGAGGTAAATTTTTCAATTCTATGATTAGTAGTGTAATAACCAGGTACTTGGAGCACTTTGTGAAAACACACAGACACACACACACACACACACATATATATATATATATATATATATATATATATATATATATATATATATATATATATATATATTATTATGATTAGCAAGAATTCACTAGCAAACTGCCTCCCCCTCCTTTGTTGATGTTGGATTGTTCTGTTGTGTTTCATTTACTGCCAGCCGACCAATCGATAGACCATCTGTCTATCGACTTAAAAACAAGGGTTAAAAGATTAAAGGCGCTCCCATTTTTTGATAAAGATCTTACCTTCGAGGCAAAAGTAATCTGGCTTGGGTGTTTCTCCTACAGGCCAAAACCTCCCCAGAGGCAGCAGGTGCAATGAGTCAAAGCATCTGTGTTGGGCGCACCCCTGCCCCATAGGAGGGGATAAAGGCAAAAGCCCACGAGGTCTCCCACACACACGCGGGCTGGAAGATATGGAGGAACTTGTGAAGACGTCCTCAACACCTGGCCCCATCGATGCCCTTGCATCCTAACCACGTGGCCCTTTCAAAAGTATACTTCTCCTCCTGCCCTTCGACCGTATTCCTCGAGCCCACACGCCATTGCTTGGAGTTTCGAGGAGTCCCCATCGCCTTGCCCCTTTACGGAAGCCCCAGCATCTCACCACGTGGAAGAAACTCGTCCTCGAAATCGCAAGTCATCCACGGACCGCCTTCTACTACGCCCTCAGAAAATCTGCTAAGGTAAAGTGCCCTGGAAGAGCCCCATTTCAGTCACGCTTTTGTCTCGTAATATTTGCTTAAGGAGAAAGCCAGAAATCTCCCTTGTCTAATGTCCGTGCGCCTCTTGCATCGGCAGTATTAATTCTTTATTACTCCTTTGGCACCCTCAGTGCAGCTTCGAATTCATTATTCTTTTGTCTATTTTCATTACTGGCGTATAATGTGCATATCTCTCATTTCAGAGGGATCCTATTTCGTGGAAGCTTCTCGGACTGTGTCTGGAATCCCCAGTTTCATTCAATCCGTAGGAATCTCCTTCAGGATAGTAATCTACTTGAGTTCCTCTTTCCGTACTGATATCATTTATGTAAATACACTCCTTTAAATTTGCCCACGTGTTTTACGTAATATTTCCCTCAGTAACAAGAGCCCTAAGCTCATATGAAATTCTCCTTTGTTTTCCTCTCTTTTTACGTTTTCCTGAACCCACGAAGTCAGAATCACAAGGCTAAATTAACTTAAATTGTTGCTACCTGTCTCACAGAGCATATTTCAAACTAAAACCACGGAAAAACGTAAAAATGGCGACCTTGCCAGATCTCGTTTTGCAGTTGCAGTTCCCCTAGTGTTGCTTTATTGCATTTGCAACTTGCCAGATCAGCTATTAGCAAAGCTAAGCTGATACGAGACAATTACGAACCCTTTTGTGTAAAAACCAGCACACAGATCCAGAAAATTCCACGTAAGTAATGTGTTAATCTTAGCAAAACCTTTTTACAATCGTGACTGTTCCTAGGAATTAGAAATAGGGACGCATGTAATCACTGAGAGAAAAGAACCGCCGTATTAGATTCGTTAATGCATGCCTTTCAGGATAGGTAGTTAGGAAATAACCAGTGCTAACCATCCTTGCTTTCGAGGAATAGTGCGAAATTCTCTGTGTTAAAAATCTTTTGCCATATCTTTTGCTTCGAGGAATAGTGCGAAAATTCCTGTGTTAAAATCTTTGCCATATTCTTGCTTCGAGGAATAGTGCGAAAGAAATTCCTCTGTGATAAATTTTACTTCGCATTTCGAATGAGCGAACTGTTATTTAGGCACGAATAAATTCCCACGTGGGACACGACTAAGTCAGCTTGCATTGCTGAAAATTCTCTCAGTGTAGTTAGAATTCGAGCTAGGTGTTAGGAAAGCGAAATTTAAACTCCGCTTATAGGGAAAATTACTAGGCCGTTGTACTGTTATCCTCTCAGACGACTGGGAAATTCCCGGAATCCCAGACGGTATATAAATATACGGGTTCATTCACCCAGAATCTAAAAATACTCCGGTGTTGGCCAAACGACCTGCACCCCACCCCCGCCCATGCCCGTGTGTAGCCATTCATTTCCCAGCAAACATTTTCTTTTGGTTTCCCGTTAGTAATTTCTAAGTCTAAGATGAATCTAATTCAATCCAAGTCTAAGTGACTCCTAAAAATTCTACGTCGCATGTGGCGAGAATTTCTCCAAATTCCAGTCCCCAGAGACTCCTAAAATTTCTACGTCAGACGTGGCGAGAATTTCTCCAAATTCCAGTCCTCAGAGACTCCTAAAATTCTACGTCAGACGTGGCGAGAATTTCTCCAAATTCCAGTCCTCAGAGACTCCTAAAATTTACGCCGCACGTGGCGAGAATTCCTCCAAACCCCAGTCCTCAGAGACTCATACAAAAATTTCAAATTCCAGTCCTCAGGGACGTGGCTCACGTGGCGAGAATTTCTCATTTCTGCATGGAACCCAAAATTAAGTCCTTTTGAGACATTATATAGTGTAGTTTCACACACATCTAAGCCCTTACGGGACTGATCATTCTAGTTCGTTAGAACAACTCCTTAACTTCACGCTACAGCCGGCCAAGTCCGAGCGTGACAAAATCCAACTACGTCTTCCGAGACACACATTAAAATTCGTTTCGCTAAGAACCACCACGTCTTTCCAAGACATATCAAATTTTAACAAAAAAGTCTCCTCAGACTTACTAATCACCTGTCTTATTCAGACAGATCCATTCTCCTGCAGTCTGAACCATTGAGTGTTTCAGATTCCTGCAACTGAGTCTTTTCAGACAACCTGAGTCTTTTCAGACATATCATATAACCATTATTTCAAAATGGCTAATACCAGAGCCCAACAAAACGAGGATTTCAAATTCTACATGTCCGCTGGGAAGGACATGGGACTATCGGGGCAAGATCTGAGAACATGGGTTCAAGAGCGAGTGGACGATGCCAAGGCGGAGAGAGCAAGAGAACGTGAGGAGAGAGAGAGAGAACGAGTTGCCCAAGAACAACGGGAGGATAAAGACCGTGCAGAGAGAGAGAGGGAACGAATTGCCCAAGAACAACGAGAGGAGAGAGAACGTGAGGAAAGAGAGAGAGACAGAATTGCCCAAGAGCAGGAGAGAGAGAGAGAGAACGAATCGCTCAAGAACAACGAGAGGAGAGAGAACGTGAGGAGAGAGAGAGAGAACGCGCCCATGAGCTCCAGGTGCTAGAACGACAGCACGCCACCCCCCCCCCTGCCGCGGGAATGAGTGCCCTCAGCCAAGCTCACTCGTTCATGCCAAAATGGACGGAGTCCGAGCCTGAAGTATGGCTTGAAAGGGCCGAACGAGTCCTGGAGTGCTGCGATCTCTCCCCGCGGAACTCTCCCTTGTTCTCACTAAATTCCTGGGCGGAAAGGCCCTCGTTGCCTACCACGCCCTTTCCCGCAGACGATCGGGGAAACTGGGAAGCCGTGACGCCAAGCAGTTACGAAGGCGTACGAGATTACCCCCGAGCGGTGGAGAGACGTTGGAGAGAGCAGCCCAGAGAAGCAGGCCAGACTTGGTCCGATTGGGCGTACCATTCGAGCGGCGTTGACAAAATGGCTCGATTCGGCGAGCCACTAACACCGCCGAGGTACTCGAGCGGTTTAAATTGAGCATTTCCTGCGCCACGCCCCTCCTGGCCTCGCCACTCATATAGTGGAAAAAGCCCCAGCAACACTCACCGAGTGTTGCCGAATAGCAGATATGTGGGAAACTCACCACCCTCAAGAAGGATCCATGGGACGGAAGATAAATCCCCCGTCCCTCCTCGGAGGTTCAAATTCCCACCCATTAGTGCAAGAAAACGGGGCATTCCTCCGAACAGTGCCGGAACAAGAAACCGGCTCCTCTCTCCCGGAAAACCGACAAATAACTCGCCTGCCCTCCACAGGGGCAGCGAAAGACTTTAGCCAGACCTTTTGCACGGCGTGCAAGGTCTATGGCCATTCTCCGCATGGGCAAAATGCCCACGCAATAATAAAGTAAATACTCCCACCGTCGCCTTGGCCGTCACAGATCCCAAGTCATTAGGCCCTCCCGCCGGAAGGGCCTGTATACGTGGCCCCTCCACGAGGTAGCGAGCCCGCGCGCCGAGTCACTGCTTTCGAGGACTCGGGCGCGCAAATCTCCTCATCCCGAAGGGACAGAGTTCCCCACGGAGCTATCGTCAATAGACGAAAACTCGTCACGATCGAGGAATAAATCAATTTAAAATGATACTCCCTACGGTCCAATTGAGAGTCACAAGACCTCACCAATCCAAAATTTGCAATCTTGCAGTAGTAAGCCATCTCCCCGGAGGCTATGACGTCATCCTGGGACAGGACTTTCAGTCCCCACCGAAATCACGACAATCTAGGGGTCCCCATTCCCTGAATCATTCCGCTGGCGCGAGTAATCCTCCCCGCTTCTCCTCAGCCAAGACTGGCGCCCCTGGGTACCAGGAGGACGTGCAGTCCCCACCAGTGCCACCTGAGTACAATGTACAGTGGCCCCTCGATCGGTTCCCGATCCACTTCCAGTGCCCGGCCCTGCCTCAGTGCCAGTGCCAGGGCCCAAATCAGATCTCCCTTCAGGAGATGCCAAATTCCTGCCGGTGCCACTTGCATGCCCCGAGCAGGGCCAAGCTTCGTCCGTCCTGACCGACGAGCCCAAGAAACCTCTGATAGCGCCTGACTCTGCCCTAGTGCCAGCGCCAGAGCGCTACGCCGATCTCCATTCACGGGATCCAACTCAGGACCCCCTCTTCCCCCGGCCTGGCACCTCTACCAGCGTCGGTCAGAGAGACGGTTCCTCCCGACCACCGCGCGGAAGCTCACCTGCAGGTGCGGCCTCGCAACCCGTGCCTGAGCTGGTCATCGTTACCTGCGAGCCGCTCACGCCACCCCCAACCGCCTCCTCTCTGCCTCAGCCCGTCGCCGACGCAATTGCAAGTCAGGATTCTGCCATATCTCACTTGGCCGATGAACTACAAGAGCCGCGACGGATCATGGTAGAACCCGCACGGAACACTCCTGCGTCAGCTGTCGCATCAGCAGGCCCAGGTGGTACTCCGTGCCGCCCCCCGGTCGCGGGCCCTCCGCTTCCCGGCCGAGGACGACTGTCCCATTAAGAAAGGCTCGAGGCGAAATTACCACGGGCGTGGGACATTCCAGGTAATTTACAAAGAGCTCTAGAGCTCCCATGGCACCTGTGCCACCATTTCATCTTTCGAAGGTCTTGGCACCCTTAATCCAGAAGGGGATGTCAAGCCCTCCTCTATCTTCTTCTGTTCCTCAGGAACCTCTATCTCTTATCACCTTCTATTAATCTTCCCCTAAATTATCCCCACAAGAGGCAATTAAATACGGGATACCATTCCCCACACAATGTATAAATCATTAAGAATAACAGAGTGAGAAGTGGCACGCCCTTGCGCCCACACCTTGGCACCGGGCGTGCGTGTCAGCCCTCCTGAAGGAGTCGCGCCCTTGGTGCACTTTCCTCGCCCTGGGACTGAAGTGATAGTCCGGGCCGTAATTTATAGGGGAAAGGACGATAAATTCCCGCCTAACACAATAAAACCCTCACTCTTTTCCCTTAGCTCTTCTGCCAATATCATTTACTTTCTTTTAGTCATTTAGTTATCTTTATTTTAATGAATCGCGAGTCATAAACTCTTGCCCTTGTGATTTAAATACCCCTTTCGTAAGCTCTGAGGGACGTGTCCCGCCTTTCATATGCGGTCAAGTTTCATTCGTAACGTCTTGGTAATTTTCCTTTTGTTATTATTATCCCTTTTCCCTTCCATTTCCTTCCAAGATCTCTGTTTGTCCTACCCCACATCTTTTGTCTGCTCGCCCGTCATAACATTGAGTGGGCAGTGGACGATAAAATTAGCGTAGTTTAAGGTTAGCGAATTAAAACCTCGCGAATACTCTCGCCCCGCACACGACTGTCAAATTTCCGTGTGTGGGTCATCCCTCAGCTCGCGTTGAACGCTGAGCAAAGCACGTTAAAACGAAGATAAATTATCAATGCGAATATGTATAGTCATTACAGTATCGCGTAAAAGGGGATGTCATTTACAAAAATAAACGCTGTTTTTCATTTACACAGCCTCTTCAAGGCAGATTGTACTAACCACATGCATTTTATCTAAAATTAAGTAACCGTGTATTTTAATTCTTGAACAATAACCTTTCTTTTCATTTGTTGGCCATAGCCTCATATACGTGGTCCTATAATCTTAATTAATTCACAATTGTTCGAGTCACATTATAAAGTTACCAGTGGGTAACCAAATCTAAAGTAATTATTCTTTTGCAAGTGTTTAAATCACTTTGCGTTCTGTTAACGAAAATTGTCCCAATGTGTTATTAAAAGTAATGTCACAGCTTCATAAAACCCTTAGGAGTAAAGTTCATTGCAAGGCAGAATGTAGAGTAACGTAAAGCATTTGCCGCTCATTCTGAATATCGATGTACACACCGAAGGAGGTATGTACATCATCTTAAATGGGGAGGTATTATGATTAGCAAGAATTCGCTAGCAAACTGCCTCCCCCCCCCTCCTTTGTTGATGTTGGATTGTTCTGTTGTGTTTCATTTACTGCCAGCCGACCGATCGATAGACCATCTGTCTATCGACTTAAAAACAAGGGTTAAAAGATTAAAGGCGCTCCCATTTTTGATAAAGATCTTTCCTTCGAGGCAAAAGTAATCTGGCTTGGGTGTTTCTCCTACAGGCCAAAACCTCCCCTGCAGGCAGCAGGTGCAATGAGTCAAAGCATCTGTGTTGGGCGCACCCCTGCCCCATAGGAGGGGATAAAAGCAAAAGCCCACGAGGTCTCCACACACACACGCGGGCTGGAAGATATGGAGTGAACTTGTGAAGACGTCCTCAACACCTGGCCCCATCGATGCCCTTGCATCCTAACCACGTGGCCCTTTCAAAAGTATACTTCTCCTCGTGCCCTTCGACCGTATTCCTCGAGCCCACACGCCATTGCTTGGAGTTTCGAGGAGTCCCCATCGCCTTGCCCCTTTACGGAAGCCCTAGCATCTCACCACGTGGAAGAAACTCGTCCTCGGAAAATCTGCTAAGGTAAAGTGCCCTGGAAGAGCCCCATTTCAGTCACGCTTTTGTCTCGTAATATTTGCTTAAGGAGAAAGCCAGAAATCTCCCTTGTCTAATGTCCGTGCGCCTCTTGCATCGGCAGTATTAATTCTTTATTACTCCTTTGGCACCCTCAGTGCAGCTTCGAATTCATTATTCTTTTGTCTATTTTCATTACTGGCGTATAATGTGCATATCTCTCATTTCAGAGGATCCTATTTCGTGGAAGCTTCTCGGACCGTGTCTGAATCCCCAGTTTCATTCAATCCCGTAGGAATCTCCTTCAGGATAGTAATCTACTTGAGTTCCTCTTTCCCGTACTGATATCATTTATGTAAATACACTCCTTTAAATTTGCCCACGTGTTTTACGTAATATTTCCCTCAGTAACAAGAGCCCTAAGCTCATATGAAATTCTCCTTTGTTTTCCTCTTTTTTTACGTTTTCCCGTACCCACGAAGTCAGAATCACAAGGCTAAATTAACTTAAATTGTTGCTACCTGTCTCACAGAGCATATTTCAAACTAAAACCACGGAAAAACGTAAATATATATATATATATATATATATATATATATATATATATATATATATATATATATATATATATATACATATACATATACATATACCTGTATATGTGAAGTCTGCAATTGATATCTCCGATAAAAGATATATTAAGTTCTATATCATTATGAAGGTCTTGGATCATTTTGTCTGTGCATCTTTTTCTTTTGATCATGCGCAGCCTAAATACACAAGCATCTTACCTTTTTTTTTTTTTTAACCTGGTGTTGGCCTAAATAAGCGATCCAACATAGACCACATTAATTGAAATGAAGCATAGACTTCTGCAGCCATGTCAAATGTTAATGTCATTGAGAGATTAGGCCTAAACGTCAATTTCTTATATTCTGAGGCAATGACAGGGCATTGGCCTACACGTCCATTTTTTATATTTTGAGGTAATGACACGGCATAGGCTTACACGTACATTTCTTATATTTTGAGGCAATGACAGGGCATAGACCTACACGTCAATTTATTCTATTTTGAGGCAATGACAGGACATAGACTACACGTTCATTTTTTATATTTTGAGGCAATGGCGGGGCATAGACCCACACGTCAATTTCTTATAACCTGAGCAATAACAGGGCATAGGCCTACACGTCAATTTATTATATTTTGAGGCAATGACAGGGAACGGGCCTACACGTCAATTTCTTATCGCAAATAGTTTTCTACTTGTATCTGTTGGAAATAGAGTAGTTTTTAATTAATATGGTAGTTTCAACTCCACGATATATAATGTATATGCATAAAGTGGAATGTACACGTATAAGCAAGTGCACATACACATACATGCATGGATGGCCATAGTAATTGTAACGCCGCTGATACCACAGAGAATAAAAGCAAAACTTGTGGGCACGTAGCCGATGGCACACACAGACCAATCATAGGGCTGTCTCAGCCTTACACACAACTATCAAATTGTTCTCAATGAACTATACTGAAAAAATACTTACACAAGGGATAACAATTTATATTACTGTGATGAGTAAATATAAGGCTGCTGTAGCGTTTCTATGAAAATGAAGGCTACGGTAGGAAGGCATCATAAGATATTAAACGAAATAAGAAAAAATAAATAAATGATGCTGAAAAAGTTATGTATGAGATGATCCAAACCAGCCTGCAAGTAGCCCATGATTCATTTGCTTTTGGGGGCATTCTTATACGGTAGATTACCCTGTTGGAAAAAGGATACATAAGAGTCAGTAACTTTCTCTCTCTCTCTCTCTCTCTCTCTCTGTTGTTAGGAGAGTATTCAAGCGTAGAGTATATTCATAAAGATCTCGATTACTTTATATTAAAAGAAATGACTAAATTTCAATTAACAAGAGTTGGCAGTTAATTCTTTACACCAGTATTTTATGAATAGGCCTATATTTATTCTGCAATATCAGGTTATCATACGAAAATTTTTCGAAGACACTACAAGCACCATAACAGCAGCAACAAAACCAAGAATAACCACAGCAAGAACCCCAATAAAACGGCTGAATATAAGTTAGGCATATAATCCAAACGTCATAAAGACACAGGACATTATAAGTCAAAGTCATTTTTTATGATCCTGTTATTTCGAAAGGAAATAATATCATTAAGAAAATTCTCAGCAAATTATGTCCAATAGTATAGTCTATCATACGGTAACTTCTAAGTTAAACATAGAGTGCAGTCACTGCTTGTCATTCCTCCGAATGTGTAAACGATTGCAATATCGATTTTATGACTATTAAAATGTAGTCAAATTTCCTAAAATCAATATGAAATACCAGTCTGCATAGCTCTGAGAAACTCTTAGTGATAAATTTAGAATGGTGAACACGAACAATATCAGACGATTTAAGTGCACCCATTCGAACGCAGATATTCCCTGTGTCACCTCCGTATTCAGGTGAACCTCATTTACGTAACACAACATTGCAGCATCGCGGAACACTCCTGACTTCTCATATTTTCCTGTTTTTTTTTACCATTTTTAGGGAGATGTTTATGATGATTTTATTGCAGGGGACAATATAACGTTTCCTTTTGATAATCAGCAGAACGTATTTTAGTTCTGTAAAACAACCATTGCAAAATAAAAGAAGATGAAAAGAACCACAGATTAACCAAGTTTTCGAAACCACTGCCAACCAGTCAGCTTCAAGGAATGGTCGTGACGTAATCAGTGGGCGGGGCCTAGTTCAAAGCTAAGTGGACTTTGCTATAGCTAGCACTTTAGGGCACGGGCGTGTTGTTTTATTATCTGTCTGATTCTGGTAAAGAAAGAGTTATTCTGAATAAAAGGAAGACTGGCATAAAAAGGTTTCCTAGGAACAGCAGGAAAGGTCACCTTGGGTATATATACTGTATATATATATATATATATATATATATATATATATATATATATATATATATATATATATATATATATATATATATATATATATATATATATATATATATTATATATATACATATATACACACACACACACACACACACATATATATATATATATATATATATATATATATATATATATATATATATATATATATATATATATATATATAATTTTCATGCTCTAACAACGGGGTTAGTAATGACGTTTAAGTTTTCATCGAAGTGACGTAAAATGTCTTGAGACCTTGGTGACGAAAACACCGGCATATACGCTCAAACGACAGCTTTCACCCCATCGGGTACACAGTGAACAATGAAACACTAGATGGTATCTTTGAAGTACGGAGAGAGAGAGAGAGAGAGAGAGAGAGAGAGAGAGAGAGAGAGAGAGAGAGAGAGAGAAAGCCGAATAACAGAGCTCCAAAGAACTACTGCGACCGAGGCGCGACCTAAAACGAAGGGTCCACCCAAAACAATTTGAGGAATGCTTTTTATAAAGGGGGCTTCCATTGGGTGGTGGGGGGGTGGGGTGGAGAGGATCAAATACCAGGAGCCCCTGACCTGAAAATAACCCCAATGAATTACTTTTGCATGCTGATAATCGCCTCGTGACGTCACTCATTACGTTGCAATGTCACTCATTACACTATTAAATTTAATCAGACCGGCACAAATGAAACTAGCTTAATATTTGGAGCTTAAGAGGCAAAACTCAGGAGAGATTTTATGGACGAAGAATGTGGACATTATGAGGGAGACTTTCATGTGAGGGAAAGAGAAGAGAAGAGAAGACGCACGTTAAACGATATTTTTTGGGATAGAGAGAGAGAGAGAGAGAGAGAGAGAGAGAGAGATCTTTCCACTTAGTAAGCTACAAGGCCTTTACATATCAACTTCCTAAGTGTTAGAGAGAGAGAGAGAGAGAGAGAGAGAGAGAGAGAGAGAGAGAGAGAGAGAGAGAGAGAGAATGTACAAAGGGAAAACAAGATTCCAGATGAGATTAATAAGATCAGAGAGAGAGAGAGAGATGAACAAGGGGAAGATAAGAGTTCAGAAAGAGAAAGACAGCCAGACAGTAATATATGAGATCAATAAGATAACAGAGAGAGAGAGAGAGAGAGAGAGAGAGAGAGAGAGAGAGAGAGAGAGAGAGAGATAATACGATTATAGAGATAGAGAGAATGATATAAGATTATAGAGAGAAAGGGAATGATATAAGAGGACAATAAGATTAGAATGGAGAGAGAAGGGGGAGAATAAGAAAAGAGAGAGGGGGAAGAATAAGAAAGAGAGAGAGAGAGAGAGAGAGAGAGAGAGAGAGAGAGAGAGAGAGAGAGAAGATAAGAGTTCAGAAAGAGAAAGACAGCCAGACATGATATCAATAAGACAACAGAGAGAGAGAGAGAGAGAGAGAGAGAGAGAGAGAGAGAGAGAGAGAGAGTAATGAAGGGAGATAGTACGATTATAGAGAGAGACAGAATGATATAAGATTATAGAGAGAAAGGGAATGATATAAGAGGACAATAAGATTAGACTGGGAGAGAGAAGGGGGGGGGAGAATAAGAAAAGAGAGAGAGAGGATAATTAGATTAATCAGAGAGAGCGAGAGTAATATATGAGAGAGAGAGAGAGAGAGAGAGAGAGAGAGAGAGAGAGAGAGAGAGAGAGAGAGAGAGAATACTCAAAACTCGTTCAGCAATTTCATCAACCTGAAGATAGTCTGACCATTATCGCCGCGGGCATCATCATCATCTCCCTGACATCATCCACCTTCGGAGGCTCCCTCTAAAAACCCAACACCATCAATATCGCATTAAAGATGCCTTGTCGCGGCCTGCCTGCATTGCACGCTGCATTTCACAAACCAATGGGGAGTTCCAGATAACATTCATTTACTCAATTATTCATTCGTTCATTCATTATCACTCAATCCGGAAGAGTGAAACGAACGTGAATTATCTCCATTTTTCTATAATACATACTTTTATCATTATAGCTGGTTACATTTATTTCAGGTTTGAAAGAAACAAATAATGTAATACAAACAAAACTGAAGTAAGATCAAACTAAGAACCTTGCAGAAACAAAGGGGCAAGGTTTCTAAACCAACCAACAATCAATCAAAATAGGCCTAGGAAAATAAATTATTCATGGTGCGGCTGATAGGCGCGGCAACAAAACAGGAACAGCGGAGAACAGAGTAATCACTAATGGCTAGGGCACAAGGGCGGGGAACGAATAATACGCTTTCAAGTCTTTAGGCGAGAGGTCAATTTCTAACTACTTAGTGGCCTTGGACTATAATCTCTCTCTCTCTCTCTCTCTCTCTCTCTCTCTCTCTCTCTCTAGCTGAAACGTTAATGCTGTGGGTGTTTTCTGTACATGGGGTTTACTCTTGACTCAGCAGCAAGATGAATGCGGCAGGGGCTATTATCTTGTTTTATTGGCGTCGCCTTCTCATCAGCGAAACGACCAAATTTGATTCACACACACGCTCATATATATATATATATATATATATATATATATATATATATATATATATATATATATATATATATATATATATATATATATATATATATATATATATATTTGTCCGTGTCCGTTTCGGTTGACTGTGTACGTTACCGTAAAGGAGTGAGAGAAAAACGGACGACTGAAAGTGCTTCTATATCTTTCATCGGTGGTTTTCTGCGTTGAAAATGCACTGTAGTCAGAGACTGCTTTTACACCACACCCAAGCAACAGTGAACACGACTGTGCGTGGCAACTTTCTATTGACAGAGCACTAACATATCTATATCGTTCAGTGGAGAGGAAGAGAACGCTTCTAAATGAGAGAGAGAGAGAGAGAGAGAGAGAGAGAGAGAGAGAGAGAGAGAGAGAGAGAGAGAGAATGTATTTCAGTATCTTTCACTTTG
>NC_089784.1:46158034-46265534 GCF_040412425.1 Macrobrachium rosenbergii
CCCTACCAGTCCGCATGCAATTTCTATCTTACTCTCTTCCGATTATCAAAATTGGACAGAGATAACTGGCCTATCTTCATGCATGCGTATGCTTGATGGTCTACTTTTGTACCAACTTCTACTTAAAACCCATGCAAGAATGTAACATAAAATGGGATGACAAGGTACTCTTTGTATGACAGACTCACTGGTGGACTGACAGACGGATGATTTGCCTTCTTGCAAACCCGCCTTTGTACCAGGTTTGTGTGAAATCCCTTCATCCGAGTACAAGGAGTTACGATAAGAAAGTAAGTGTAACAGGATACACTCCAAGGATAGACAAAAAGACAGACGATCTCTTCACATGCACATATATGCATGGTGATCTATGTTTGTACAAAGTGTGACAGAAATCCATTGGACCGTGCAGGAAGTCTCGACGACAAGCGTAATATACATATTGACGAACAAAAGACAAACTGACAGAGAGAGAAACTATAGTTCAGACGACTTTGTCCTTTGTTAAGGGGACAAAAAACTAGAATGGATACCAAGTGACTAAGGTCAGCCTCCGACACCAGAATCCATCTGACCAATATAAATAAACAGAAAGATCACTTTAAAGAGGTTCACAGGAAATGATGGAAACAACATTCTTTGCCCCAAGCTTTGATCATAATAGACTCTCTCTAGTCAGCCGATGCAAGCCACAACTAACATTACTGCTACGTTATTAATATTAAAGTTGCCGTTGCTAGAAAAGTATAATACTATTTCTTGGAAGTATTTCATACTGATTATGTTACCGTGTTTCCAGAAAGTCAACTAAGCAATCCGAACAAAGACTTCTACGCCATGTCCATCTATTGCATGTGTTTCAGGTGCCCATACATATACGTATCTAATAATACACTGCATTCCCTACCATGCGGTTGAAGGGTCGAGCACAGGAACCCGCCTCTAGCCTAAGGGTATGGATTTTGAGACAAACTGCCGTGCGCATCGGCGTAATAAGCTTTGTTACAAGCTAAAATAAAGCATTTGTTTCCTTGGCAAGGGTAGGTCGTTAAACCTACGAACTAGATTCACTTATCCTCTTGCGATGAACGTGAAAGCGTTTTTTCCCTATTCCATTTAAAAATTTAGTTTCTATTTGAATAAAAGAGTAAGCGTTATTGAAAAGCATAAAAAGCGTAAATAAAAGTATTTCTTCTTTCTTGTTGTACCGCCAGTCAAACAAACCAGAAAATGAACGCTTCTTTATTTGCCTTAACAAACATTTATTCGCCATAAGAAACTAAGTCCATTTCCTTTTCTTCACTCATATTAACAAACATATGTCCCTTTTCGTTCGTCTTAACATACAAATATCCTTCTTAAATTGTCCTAGAACACAAATATCCTTCATTCGTCCTAACACACATATTCTCCTCCTGACCTTAACCAACAAAATTTTTGTCATTCATATGTTCTTACAAACAATTATGTTTCTCTTCCATTCACTCTAACAAACATAACTTCTTTCATTCACCCTACAAGCACATACCTCTACAACAATAGCGTTAACAAATAATTGTGCGTCGTTATTCGCCATGATGAATATACTTCCCTTCCGTTCACTGAAGTAAAATCCATCTTCACATTAGGCGTTACTAACAAAGCTCATTTCCATGTACAGTACATACCCTAACAAACAAAATGTCTCTCCTACACGCGAAAACAAAAAGTTGATTACTAAAGTGGCAAAGCCGCGCAAAACTCAATTTCACGTGAAAGTATTTTTCCAAGAGTCGACGACAACAATAAGCCAAGGTTAAAAGTATAATTTAGTTTACCATATGAAAGAAGACAAAGGCTTACGAACCACTTAGTTGTGAGTGAGGTACAAAATGAGGTATGGAGGTCTACAGCTTACTAATTTATTTATAAACTTTCACACAGGTCAATAGCTCGTGCGAGCCACAAAGTAGCCCCGACCTCATGACAGATCAAGGAAGGGATTAAATTCAGGCGTCTGTGTTTCTTCACAGACATAGATTTACATATGGATAGATACAAAGCATCTGACTGACAGTTATACATATATTACTGGAAAGCTGATGTAACAGCATACACAATGATAAAAATACATGAAAGATGACTGGTGACTGAGATATCTACATAAAAGACATGCGAGAGAATTTGTGTTTCTCTCAACAGCGTGGTTTTTCCTCCCACATTACTCATCGTGGGAGAAAGCAGATTTTGATCATAGGTCTGCCATGTGGTCGCTACAGGACTCCCCCCCCCCCCCACCAACAAGAGGCCTACATATGTAGGCCGGTGTCTGGTGTGAATGCAGGTCTTAACTGTTCGAATGAAACCCACGTTGTCCTCCCGTCCACTGTCATCTGATAGACCTTCGATCATCTCTGGAGTATGGTGGGGAGTGGGGATGTTTGTGTGCGTCTACCCGGATGAACACGTACTTTAGCCTACATTCTGTAAATCTTCGGGAATGTACACTTTTCTGTTTGCCTTGTAGGTTATCTTGGTCGGTATTATTTTTTCCATCCCTTTTTCGGTGTTGGATGGTGAGTTGGGTTTGTTCTTTCTTGGAAGACGTCCACAGGCACTGTCAATGCTTGGCTGTACAGGACGTCTGCTGGAGACGTGGTAAATGCGCGTACGGTGTCATTCTCAGTCCTAGAAGAAACCACGGCAGTTCTTTTCTCCAACTCCTGCCCTGGCACTTGGCTGTGAGTGCTGTTTTTAATGATCGATGCATCTTCTTGATGGTTCCGTTGGCTTCTGGGTTCTAGGCTGTCATATATGTTATTTTTGTCCCCAGACAGTTGGCGAGGGCATTTCACAGGGCGGGCGTGAACTTGGCGCCACTATCGCTGGTGATCATCTGGAGGACTCCATGCCAACTGACCCAGTCAACGAGGGATTTAATGCGGCTCACCGCTGTCGGATGGGTATTGCTTCCGGCTACCTGGTGTTCCTTCTGTTATGGTAAACAGGTATTTGTACCCCTCTGAGGGAGGTAGGGGTCCCACTATGTCGACTCTTATGTGGGCAAGTTGGTGGTTCATTATTTTGAACTCTTCTATCCCGCTTTTGATGTGTCTTGTGATTTCTGAACTCAGGCACGGGATGCACTCTCTTGTCCACGTCTTCACGTCTTTTCTCATCCTCCACCAGATGTACTGCTCTGCTGTGATTAGGTCGGTTGATTGAGCCGATGGGTGGGATAGGTTGTGGGTGACAGCGAAGGCTCTCCTTCTTGGTCCCTCTGGCAAGTATAGGCGAGGGCGTCCAGTACTCATCTCGCAGGTGATGGTCATCATTCTGCTGCTGACTGACAGGCTGCTCCATGTGAGGGCAGGTTTGATCCGCTGTAGTCGCTGCAGGCCCTCGTTGATCTTCTGCCCCTCCGCTATCTCGGGATAGGCTATCCCAAGTTGGATGGTGTTGGCACAGTTTCTTGATAGGGCGTCCGCCACAGTGTTTGCTGAAACATTCCGGTATTTTATGGTGCAGGAGTGCTCGGCTATCGCTGACAGGTGCCATTGTTGTTACGCTGACCATGCGCCTGCTGACCTTGTAAGGTGTGCACCAGTGGTTGATGGTCTGTCATGAATGTGTCGCATCTGTAACCCTACTGCATGTTTTTTGAGAATAGACAGCCCCTGTCTCATTTTCTAGTCTTGTTTCCAAACCTCCACTGGAAAAAGCATATGCCTTTTGGGGTTCTTGTTTCTTCTGTTTAGGCTTCCATCTGTAGTCGAGTCTGGGGAAGTGTCTTTTGTATATGGGGGCAGCTGGCTCATCTGGATGGCTGCTTGATTCTGTGCCTGAATTCTGCTTGGTCCAACATGCTGCCACTAATGCTGCTGCTGGCTGTGAGGGGTCTGCTGCTTTGTGGGCAGTATGAACCTCGTTGACCATTACCAGGAACTCTTCTAAGGGCATGGTGGAGACTTTGGGCATGGTTGCTACTGTCTGACAGGGTAGTTTTGTGAGGAGTACCTCCCTCACGAGGCCCAAGGTTGACTTGGATTGGTCACCCTTGGCAGGCAGTGTGATGAGCCACTGTAGTTGCTTGTACACATGTGACAGCCTCTCGTCTCCTATCGGGGCCCCCACATGGTTGAGGAACTTTTTGACTCTTTGGGCAGGCGGCGTGCTGAAGGATGATTTCAGCTGGTCCTTCAGTGTGTCATAGGTGACAGGGGATTCTAGTTCCTCGAGCCATCCTGCTATCTGCTCGAAGACGTCATCCGGCAGGAACTCAAGGACAACATCTGCTTTCTCCGTCGACGAGATGATTTTCTTTGTGCAGAAAATCGTTTCTGCCCTAAAGAACCATGCCTCTGGGTTATGGGACATGAAGGGGGGTAGGCACATGGAGGTGGCTGTGAGGTTTTTGGCTGATGGCGTTGGGGTCGCTGCTGGTGGCTTGGTCAGGCATCTCTCCAGCGGTCACCAATGTGAGTGAGGTACGGAAATCTACAGCTTACTAATTTATTTACAAAACTTTCACACAGGTCAATAGCTTGTGCGAGCCGCAAGTAGTCCCAACCTCATGACAGATCGAGGAAGGGATTAAATTCAGCCATCTGCGTTTGTTCACAGACATAGATTTGCATATGGATAGATACAAAACATCTGATTGACACTTATACATCCATTACTGGAAAGCTGGCATAACAACATATGCAATGATACAAATAAATGAAAAGTGACAATATGGTGATTGAGATGTCTGCATAAAAGATGTGTGAGAGAATTTGTGTTCCTCTCGGCAGTGTGGTTTTTCCTCCTGCGTCAGCCGCGTGGTCGCTACATAGTATAACTCAAATTCAATCAATATTCGCTAACAAAAATCAGTTACACTGGTTTAGTGGTTAGGACGTTTATCTCACCAGTAAAAAGTCCTGGGTTCGATTCCCAGCAAGGCAAAACGTTAAATGCACGTTTCTTTAAATTTCCTCGTTCCTCGGTTGACAAAAGTCAGTGAATTAGGTACTTGGTAGTCGACCGTTGTGGATTGTAACCAGGTAGAAAAAAGGCAAGGGGCTGGCATCATTTTGGAGCCACCCCCTTCAGTAGAACAGGTGCATATGTGTGTGTATGCATATGAATATGTATATATTATATATACAAATATGTATAGTTTTTATTTGTTAGATGTAATGCAGATTCGAGATGTCTTGCAACAATATTTTCGCATCTTGTTATTATACTATTTTCATTCATGAGCAAAAGGAGCATTATGCTTTTGGCAAGTTCTAACTGAATATTTATGTTGACTTATTTTGAAATTTAATTCCTTACTTGAATCACAGTCCATACATGTGATTATTTAATAATGCTGCTACTCTAGCACAAATTTTTGTGATCATGCAACCTTTATTTTCTTGACAGACAATCATGATTACACCAAAATTTACGGCACTGAAACAAAAATGATTACAGTATTATCCTGATAAAAAATTTGGTGGATACCAGTAATTGAAGTTTAGTGCAATTATCCCGGATAGATATACTTACTCCACAACCTCAAGAATCAAGGCGTGAGATAAAGTAATTTTTTTGTCAAAATTAAAGGAAACACTATTAGGTCAAAATACTGAATAAGTAATTCTATTTGGAGACTGGTATTTTATAAATTCACTAGTACAGAGAAAGACATCCATTCCCCAAATCTAAGAGGACATTTTCAGGTCATGAATTTGTTATTTTATGTGGAAGGAAGGAACTAAACAGTTCCACAGTAAAATGCTGCAGTACCTCAGCTCGAACGTGCGGATGACTCAAACTTCGGAAATCCCTCCCCCCACAAAACCCCACAACTGACTTCTGTGTTAAACTTATCACGTTTATAATTTTTTTTAGGGTAGGGGGAAAGGGAGGGGGGGGAGAATAAAATAACCTGATTACGAAGCTCATTAACTCACATAAAGCCACTGGATTGCCAGTCCTGCTGGTCTCTGCATTAACTATCCTAAAGCCGTAAACGATAGTGACATTGCTTAGGAAGTTTTCTTATACACTACCTTTCGATTTTTCTCTGGAAATCTTTCCCACATTTAAAAGGTCATTGTTACAACTCAGAGATGTATTACCAGAACTGTTTCTAATCTGAGAGGCTGCGCGGTCATTCATATTACACTCAACCGTCGGCCCCGCTTCGGATTTTCTCTGTGCGGGGAAACTACGCCGACGACCAACCCTCGTCTTTTATTCGGACTAAAGACCGGCGCCATGTGAAACTGCCTTCAAAAACTTTTAAAAAATCCAAGAAAATTTAAGTTATTTGGAGAGGCGTCTTTCATTTAGAGACTGTCGTCGAGTCTGAAGGAAATAAAAGACAAAATCTTTCCTAACAATCGACCACAAATTGCCCACAAATCCAGCAAATCAATTGCCGCGTCTGGGAGGGAGGGACCGATCCTCGGATGCAACACCATTGGAGGTCTCTCCTACCTGCTCCTAACGACCATCGGTATAGACCTGGCAAACACCACCCCCACCCCCTCTCTCTCTCTCTCTCCCCGCATAGCAGCCTTAATTTCATTCGTCATATACAATTAACATGCAAAAGGAGACGCGTTTATGCACTTATTAGGGTCACATATCTCTGCACCGTTAATCCTCCCACTGCACATGCATATTCCAGCGAAGATCATTAACCAATTACGTTAGTCCCTCCAACGGTGTAATAATTATCGCTACCGGGTTGTACATGTTCGTAGCAGCGTTATTAATGATCATGATTTGTTATTAATGGTCGCAATAATATTATCACTGTTCGTGACAAAGTTGTTATTGTTAATGATACTGCTATAATTTTTTTTTTTTGTAATTCTAAAATCTGCGTGAAATTTGAGCACCTGAAAATGAAAACGCTATTAATGTCTTGAATTCTGAACAAATTTTGATGTTGCTAACATTCGCAATACCGTTACGAACCCTGATATTTGTGTAACAACAGAAAACGCCACGAATGTGAACGAGCTTGTTGAAGGGACTTTGCAATTCTCTCTGTGCTTCAGTTTTAAGATTCTTTTCATTTTTCTACTTATGACAAACACGTACGATCCTTTATTTTGGGGTTAGGCCCACATATTTTTTCTCTTCCATTTTTCAGGAAGAGTTAGGGCATGAAGTCGCCCTTCCCAGGGATCCAGGAGTAACTCATTTTCCTGCTACAGCTGAATCAGTGGTATCAAATTTCTCAGTTTTCTGAACTAAATCGATAAATAAAGGACGTCAAAATTCGTTTTTAAGATAAATAATTCAATAAATATGTTTTTAAAATCAATAAAACCAAACCAAAATTTAATGACGACGTATTTATAAAAGGTGTCAATGACGAAAAATTAGTTTTACGAACTGGATAAAACTGAATTTAATTTAGTACCCTCTCGGCTACTTCTCCAGAGATTAGTGGCTTTTCTAGCTCTGCGTTGAATATGTAAGTGATGAATAATATATATATATATATATATATATATATATATATATATATATATAAATATATATATATATATATTTATAAATATATCATATATTACCACAGATGAAAAATATATATATAGGTGTAGGCCTAATAAATATATGACATTTATTTCCAGGCCAATGGTGAAAAATAAGAGAAACCGGTCAGACCTACACCCCTTCGACTTTATTTTTCAGGCCAATGGTGTGAAATAAATGAATCAAGTACAAAAGTGATTATAATCATATATATATATTTATATATATATATATATATATATATATATATATATAAATGAATCAATATATATATATTATAATATATATATATATATATATATATATATATATATATATATATATATATATATATATATATATATATATATATATATATATATATATATATTTTTATAAATACACACACACACACATATATATATACACATACAGCATTCGTTATTTACTTCAACGCAAAGCTAAATGAGGAATGTATATATATATATCGTTTGCTTCTCACTCTTTGTTTTGATCAACTGCCACTCGCACTAGGCCCCTGAGGTCTGTTGCCAGTTCCAGAACGCTTGTTTCTTCACACGAGCTTAACCCTATTCTTTCATCAGACATTGGAGGTAGGGCTGACCCTCCTGTTCTAACCCCTAATTACTATTACTACTACTGATGCCACTACGGCTGCATTGAGAATACTGATCATGGTGTTTACACAAGTTCTGTTGTCTAACTCACTTATCTTAGCAACTCCTCCACCTTTTTTCATCAACAACACAATAATTTTTAGGCCGAAATTGCTAAGGTTTAAAAAAGAAACCATATCAATCAAGCATCCTAATGTATCCCATGCACGTGAAAAAAGGATGAAAATGAAGTTCAAGACTCGGAAAGAAAAGGCAATGGGGAAAGCAGCGCATGACACAAACAGAAGTCCAGAAGTAAGAACAAACTATATACGTGATATATATAAACACACACACACACACACACACATATATATATATATATATATATATATATATATATATATATATATATATATATATATATATATATATAAATATATAAACACAAAATGCAAAGAAAACCAAATGAAAAAATTACTATGTAAACGATTTGAAGTTTTAACGATTCTACTAAATGATCACGAAAATCATTGCATAATTTGGCCACAGGTGGAACAAAACTTCTGGAAGTGTGTGGTATTGAGCCTCACAAACTAAAAACGAATAACTGATAGAATGAACTGGATATCTAATACTGCGTGGCAGACCGCGTAGTTCTCGGGAGATCTAAATACATAGGCTGGTCAGAATTCTGAACAATATTATAAAGAATGCACAATGAGCAAATGGTGTAACAATGCTAAAGATTAATACAGTTCTGACGTCTTGAATAAAAAATTTAAGAGAAATCGAGTATTTATCCAACAATTTAAGACGAGATTCAGCTGCTGAAGATCAAACGAGAACAATACCCAGAACACGACAGTGAACAAAAAAAAAATCCTCAAAACACATCGGCTTCTAAGAAGCTTGAAAGACTTTCTCACCATACCATTTTTTTTTTGTGCAACTAGAAAAGAGACAGATCAGATATAATTTGAATTTGAAATCAAGAATGACACCTAGAATCTTATATGCATTTCATGTATTTAAAGGAAGAGTGTCAATGAAAAGATCTGGTTGGTGGGGATTGAATGTCCTTCGACCTTCTAACAATCAAATCTCCTTCGACCTTCTAACAATCAAATCTCGTAATTTGGTGGAGCACAGCATTTCTCCCTATAATTTGCATCACGCGCTGATTTGAACTAAATCTCTGAAGGGAATCGGCAACCGCTGTGCTGCAATCAGGAGATGGGACCGATGCAAATAGAGTTGCACCATTTGCATAAGCTACCAGCTTGTTTTCTAGGCCAAACCACTTACCGTTCGTATACAATATCAGTAATAGTAGGCCACAAACACAACCTTGAGGAACCCCAGACACTACTGTAGGTCCCCATTTTAACTATAGCACCCCTGAACAAGTAGCCTGCATCTGAGACGCTAATAATGCCGAGTTCATTACCAGAATTTAGGGATTCTGTACAACGAGTACAGGAGTATCACTAGCATCTCAGGTATTGCAAAAGTCAAGATTCAAACTGGGTAACAGATAATCATTTTCAGCGTAGGTATGAAGTCCATGATACTGGCCGGTATGAGCTACCAGTAGCACATACAACTCAAGAAATAACGTTAACAATTTACCAACACGTGCAAGTAGAACCCCTTCTGGCTAACGAAAAGTAACAGATACCGTGCCAGCTAATTAAGCATAAGCCGTCGCAAATTAGAAAAAATGCCTTTTTGGGCTGCAATCCATAAGCATTAAATTAAAGCAAAAAATTCGTATTTTCTCACTTCTAATTTCTGCTAAAAGCATTGCCATATCCTTTGAGTCCGCCATCTGGGTTAGGATAAGGAAGAACTGCCGAGTCTATGCCAACAAAAGTGCAGTTATAAAGCAGCTGACCATTTGTGCTGCAGAGTTTCACAATTAGATTCATTTGTTTCGATGCACACCACGGTTGGCTGAGATATTTTGCAATAATGTTGTTACTTATTATTATTACTCAATTAACATTACTTTGTCTTTTGGTTAACGAGTTTTCCAAACACGAACATTACTTGCTACATTAAGGGGTTGCCCGATGTCTCTTAACTTGCCGTGATGTGTACAGAAATACAAATATAAATATATGGCATTTGTAGGCGTGTTCTAGGCATCTTACACCTATTCTCAATAATCAGAAGCCTCTTACTATTTTCATTAAACACAAACATATAATCTAATATTCTTAAGATCAATTTCAACATCAGGCAGTGCTGAAACGAAAAATATCTGAGGACAATAAAAATACAAGTTTGACACAGGACCACAAGTCATTCAATCATTCATATCAACACACTCATTAATTTTGTCCTACGCAAAACAGTTCTCTCTCTCTCCCTCTCTCTCTCACCGCCCCACAGGAAGTATATTTTTCCCCTTTCTTCTGGCACATCGTGCACACACACGAATATTAGAACATTCATTTTCGTATAAGGAATAATACAGCAAAAACACATGAGCTTACAGTAAGATAAAAATAACCAACTGGTTCTATTTCCAGCCTACAAATAAATACAATAAAAATTAAAAAAGGGCTACGTTGTGATACCTTAACACAAGGGTTCCCAACCTCTGTGCTCTCTGATGGTCTGGCAGTGCTCTTTCGAAGTTGTTAAAATCGTGCTCGCGAGCACCAACTCTTCGTAAGCCTAACTGCCGAATTCAAATACCCTTCCGCCTTTTTCGTTTTACATATATAACACTGCTTGCGAGTTGCTTTGGCAAACAATGATGAGGCAAATACAGAAAAGCTAGCCAAATCAGTTCAGCATCAGGGATCTCACTGAATCCACAAACTAGCGGAGGTGGACTTGTTTTATCATTATTATAATTTTTTTGTCTAGTGTCCAAGATTTGAAATAATTAGCTTGTGTATCAGTATTCAGGAAATAATGCTTCCTATGAATTTTATTTGTTCTCTTTTTTCCCGTAGCTTTCCACATACTGTAAATCACAACATGATTAACATAATGAGGAATATAATTGATAATAAGCAAACGTATGTTTTAGTTTGTTATTGAACAACAAAACTCATTTAGCTACATTTTTAGATATCAATACAATCTAACTTAAGAGGTAAACACATTACCTGTGAATCATTGTAAGCCGCTAAAGTACTATAATATCTATGACCATTATGTAACATTTCCCTGATTGGTGAATGTCAGTAATTTTGAATAAACATCCAAGCAGTAAAAATTCAGTTTTGAATCTTCAATGCAAGTAAAATTTTTGTTACCTTTAAATAAACGAAGACTAAGTCCTTCACTTACTAATCGGACTGCTTCTTAATTCCCAAACTGTAAAATTATTGTGGTGCTCTCACAGTTATCCAGAAAACAGGTGGGTGCTCATCAGCTTAAAAAGGTTGGGAACCCCTACAAGTTCTGTACTATCACAAAGCAACCAAAAAGCATATTTAAACGTCATTTAGACAAGTACTGTAACTGCATATCCTTTCGGATGAACCACTACTACGACCTGAACACAGGGCGCAAACTCCAACTTGTTTTGGTATAATGCATTCAGTGCCAAAGTCAGATCTGGCATTACTGCCTTTAATGATCGCAGCAAATAATGGCACAGTTAACAAATGGGAGGAAAACAATGAGTAAGTTTACAAGCACAAACTCTCCATCTCTTTCTTTCCCGCTTCTTTCATTATTTTCAATAACGTTATAAGTGTTGTGCTAATCTACAAAAGGAAAGGCCTCGATGATGTAACCCCCTACCCACTCATCGGAGTCTTCTGTAGGTCTTCCACTCCTCTAAACTCCTAACACCTCTGAATTACAAGCACTTTTCATTAACATATTATCGATTACCGTCTATTCTTTCTATATAACCAAACCTTCACAAAATACACTGATCCCGACTTGCCTACGCTGACTTTTTACCACTTTTACGTAACCATGCATACCTTACTTTTCAATTCTTTCTACTTTCGCCACATTATCCTTCTATCTTTCTTTCAAGGTCAATATCCAAACTTCACTTCCACAAAACAGTGTTACTCAATAATCCCCTCATACATTCCCATTATGGCTTCCACAGAAACTCCAAGTATCTTCTTAATCTTTCCTTCACACCCTACTTGCTCCTTCCTTATTCCAGATAAGGTGACACCTCTTCTCTCAGCGCCCTACGATCATCCGCTTTATTCACTCTTAATATTCTCAACCGGTTCCAATCTCCCATCATCCTTATCAACATTCATTACTCCGTCTTCAGAGTTTCTATTTGCTCTTATATCCTTACCCTTGCTCAAAAATATTTTCGACTTTCTCCTTCGACAAGTACATAAATTTTCCCCCCATTTGCAAAGTCTTACATTTCCTGTCGAGAAATATTTTGGGATGAAACTGCTTGCTACTGGCCCTTCGCCCTGTCCACGATTTATAACATCTAAGTGACAATATAGCACCAACAAATCTTAAGCCAAATATATGACATGTTACCAAATCCACCACTCCTTGGGTGAAAGTTATTCCCAAGGTATGGTGGATTCTTGTGAGTATAAAAAAATGCCATGTGCACGCAAATGACAAGTTCTCATAATCTCAGAAACAGGTAAAAAACTAACACCTCTCAAAAAAGCATGAATTTCAAACTGATGTCAGAAATGACTCCATTTTTCTTTGATGGGAAAAACTGCACACCGCCACAACACCAGCTAAACACTATTCCGAAAACAAGGTCTTAAAGCTGAACCACCCACACAATTACAATGCAAGGAGGCTGCGATACAGTTTCCAAACCCATCCCACCAGTTTTTTCAAGAAAATAAAAAAAATATGAGAGAGAGAGAGAGAGAGAGAGAGAGAGAGAGAGAGAGAGAGAGAGAGAGAGAGTAAAAATGAATGGATGACAAATGCAAGAAGAAAAACAGAAAAGAAGATAACAGGATAAGAGGATTGAATCAGACGCCACAAGATATCGCAGTAAAACTCAATACAAAAGCCAATAGAAAGCCAACAGTAGAATGAGAAACAGAGATTAGAGAAACAATAACATGAAAAAAAACCCGCAGGATACCAACAATAAAAGCAAAAGTCAAAATAAAAGGGAAAGAAAAACCTGACTATGATATTAACAAGAAAAGCTGGACGAAACGAACCCGACCCAAAAAATGACAACGGTAAGCTCAAGAACGACAATCATAATGTAAGCATAATATTGAAAAGCAATACAAACAACAAAAGCAACAACCAATGAAGACAGCATCTGTCGAGACAGTCATGCGTGGGTCTGATGACGCTAGACAGACAGCCAGACAAAGAGGGCCTGGCTAAAAAGAGGACAAAGCGGAAAAATGGCCAAAGAGAAAGTGAGAGAGTAATTGATGCCTAGGGTATAAACGCCATTTATCACAATGTAATAGAGGTACATGACGAGAGCGCACAGCGGATGCAGTTATGTAAAAAGTAGAGAGAAGAGAGGATAAAAGAGAAAAAGATAGAGGGGAGGGGGGAGGAGAGAGAGGGAGAGAGTTTATTAGAATGAGAGATGGTAAACGAAGAAAGTTGCAATAACATGTGAGAGAGAGAGAGAGAGAGAGAGAGAGAGAGAGAGAGAGAGAGAGAGTTATGGGGCTGATAAAAACGAAAAAGATACGGCAAGAGAGAGAAAGAAAGAGAGGGTCAGAGAGACGATAGTAGATGTATGACTAGAGTAAAGGCAAAAATGAGAGTAAGAGTATGGGAGGAGACAATATATATGGCTGGATGGAAGGCAAAACGAGAGAGAGAGAAAGATGGAGATGATATTAAGAATATTTCATAAATAGTTTCACAATGGTGGACTGAGAATGCCTCATTGAGGCAACGCCGTTTCAAGGGTATACATTTCTCAAGGCTCCATAAACACTCGCATTTAGTGCTCTATCTCGTTTTACCTCTTTCTCCCTTTCCACTCTTGAGGGAACCCACTACAGACTACTGCCAAACAGTTATCTAATTCCCTGCTTAGGTTAAACTCCGCGGGGTTACGATAATAGAGTGATACAAGGATAAAGAGAAAAGTAAAACACAAAAAGCAATAACGAGAACAAACGAATAATTACAAGGCAAACAAAAGAAATGAACGGAAAAAAGACGACAAACAAAAACCTCGTAAAATACAGCACCTACAGTGACAGGTGCTTCCGAAGACGAGAGAGAGAGAGAGAGAGAGAGAGAGAGAGAGAGAGAGAGAGAGAGAGAGAGAGAGAGAGATCTGTGGAAGAATGGGTTGTAAAAACCAAGCTGATTAGCAATGAAATGGTTAAAGACAAAAGGATACAGGTCATAACTGAGAATATTAGAATACGGGAAAAAGTGCAGTGAAGAAGATTACAGGAGTGGAATGGGGAACCACATGCCACGACATAGCAACGCATCAAGATACTGTACTCAAAAAACGCTGATATGAAAGCCACAGCACAGGTAGTGTGAGGGAGAGACAGTGGTGGAAGAAAATTACCTGTAGTTAAGAGTAATCAAGAGAGCCAGCTATATAATTCTAAGGCTTTTCAACTCATTATGAAAAAAATTGGGATTCAGAATTTCTTCCAAAGATTTCCAACTTTTTAGCAACGGAAATGCCACTAATTACCCTAGAGTACATTTGGAACATTCCTATATACCATTCATTCCTGTCAAAGAGAGAGAGAGAGAGAGAGAGGTTTAGTACAATAATCTTGCGCCACAAAAACAAAGGCCGCATACATAATCGATTCACAACATGCTAGAGTAATATCTATGCAACAATATCTTTGATGAAAGTCTTAAAAATATACTCAAATATAATTCACAAACATATGAGCTCCAAGTCAAAAACAAAAACTAACAGCAACATCATTTCAAGTTGTCTGCAAACAAACGCCATGAATCCCGTAAAAGAAGAATCAAAACAAGAAAATAAAGAAGAAAAAACGAGGTCTTTTCCATCTCACGATTCATGTTGTGAGCAGTGGCCCCATGACACCAAGGGAGGTTCAATTCCACGTTAAGACTACCAATCCATGGCTGGCTTCAAGGCCATCACTTCTAACCTTTAATTATAATCACTGCAAAAATCATAAACAATGAAGTGTAATATAAATGTAAATGATTAGAAATGAAGTTTTACAGGAAAACATTATTATTGCTACAAAGGTAAATCACTCCAGTAACTTCCTCCTGACAAAATGTATTCAGTATAAAAGTCACGATAGTGTTCCAACCGCAGTCACTAACCTTGATGTCATCAGAGAGGGTCGCCATCTCTTCCAGCTCAAAGGGTATAGATGTGTATAAAATCTATGGCATTTGGAGCCATTATTTCACCCTTTGGAGACTTGCAAAATAATGACAGAATGTACGCGAACCACAATGGGAGAACAGACCGACATCAGTCAGTTCACCTTAATGTAGGCATTTGCGTGGTGATCTACTGTACTTGCGTAAAGTTTGAATGAAATCCCGTAAACCATGTATGATTAGAGCTTCGATCACAAGTTACAAGACACACACTGATGGACAGTCAGAAAAACGATTTCCTTATATTCCTACCTTGGTAGTTTTGACTGAAATTCCTTCGACAATTTAGGATAAGTTGTGATAATGACTGACAGTGAAACTGACTAACATACGACCAAACTCCCTTTCAGTACAATATCTGCGCTTAATTGTATACATTTACAACAAGTCTGATTGAAATCCCTTTACCAGTGGAGGAGGGGTTGCGACGAAAAGGAGGACCATATAGATGGAACGTTTTTCTTCATTCATAGCTTTGCAAGATGGTTACCTTTTACAAGCCTTGACTGTAATTTCTTCAATCCTATAGGAGGAGCTGTAATGACAAAGCAATAACTGGAAACAATAATTGGACACGTAGACGATCTCCCTTCATGCACATCTATTCATCAAAGTTCCTAACTTGTGCAAAAGTATAGCCTAGTTCCAGAACTGAGTGAGCAACTAAAAAATCAAGAAGTTGAAGATTCAAAGATTAAGTATACCTTAGTTTTACCAGACCACTGAGCTGATTAAACTGGCCCGAAGGATTAGACTTAATTCCAGAACATTATAGCGAGAAATGAATTTCTATCACCGAAATAAATTCCTCTAACTCTTCATCTAAAAACTCCGGCCCATCGAATGACAGTTGAAGATTCAAATCTGCATACATCACAAAGCACATTATCCTATATATAATACATACAATAACATTTCTGGTTTATCTAAATAGCAATATTATACCCAAAACAAAGTAAATACTCTGTAAATATCAATGTTATTGTGCTGTTTGGTTTAAGAAATGGGTAAAGACAAAAAGGCTGTACATTTTCAATACTGACAAATATTGTGAAGCAGCGAAGCATCAACCTAACAATTTCCTTCTTTCAGTAGTTACAGATTGCTTTCACTCAACTATTTTACTGGCCTGAAAGAGAGAATTAAATAAAAAGCAAAATAAAATTAATGAATGAGGAAAATACAATTTCTTTTTCTCTCCCGCGTATCATCAACCATGTAATTTACTAAGCATGGCATTTGTTCTTATATAACCCCTAAGCTAAGGAGTCAGTTGCCTTGATGCGTCTTCTCCAGATATTGCTATCAAATGCTTCTTCCTCAGGTAAACCATCCTTCTCCAAACCGCCTTCACTTTATCACAACATCTAATCCTTTGTCTCCTTGACCTTCTACCCATAACAGCTTCCCCCGAAGCCCTCTTCACTCTTTTCTCCTCACTCACCCCATACTACATGCCCAAACCATCTCAATCTCGACTCTCTTATCATATCAGTCACTTCTATCTAACCGGACTTCTCCAGTTTCTTCATTTTCAGCATCTCACGCGACGAGATCCCCAAAATCCATCTCGACATCTTCATTTCTGTTCCCTCCAGTTCATGTTTTTCCTTTCTTTCCAATGCCCATGTCTCTGAACCGTTCGATTTACCACATGGCTTCTGTCTCCTCATAACCATAAGGTAACCTAATTGGTTCCGTGTACCATCACTCCCATATATTGCTACATGATGAGCTGCCTTCGCAAACCAGATGTTCCCACAGCCGAATTCGAAACTGCCATTTCCAGCACATACTTTCCATCTTCATTCCTTACTCCAAATCTATGGCCTCAATAAACATCCTCAAATCCATTTCTGCTCTTTCCAGCTACACTTTTCGTATCTGCTCCTACGATTATTTTCTCTTCATCCTTTATCATTCCCTTTCCTCACGTTCTTGATCGTGGCAACAATCTGAGTGTGCTGGAATTACGTTAGCAATATCTTCCTCTACAATATGAATTAAAATTGTTAGCCTTTTTTGCATGGTTATTCTAGGCTATACAAAAAGAAAAAAATCGAGGATTCTCACTAATTATTGCTTAACATGACTCCTTCTAACTGGAATAACACTGAGGGAGGAAGCATTCAAGTTCCCACATAAAATTGATTATACTTTGCGTGCGGCAGCCATCTTTTTTATCCAAAGTGTGGAAAAGCAAAAACATTTCAAATCTTTTACCGACAAATTTTTCCCCTATGGAAACAATGGTGATCGTTGGCTAATTCCTAAAATTTTCGCTCTTTCGTTCTTTTGCTTATCTGACGTTAATGGAATTCCATACCTATAACTCTTTCTTCACTTTCAGGTAGAATGATCTATTGTTTCCAGGACGATGCAAAATCACCGAGACGAAAGCGCCCGGGACCGAAGCGATCGGAGAAAGGCCTCAGCTGGCCTACATGTTGGTCCACAAAGGTACAGGAGGAGAGAGATGTTAGGCACATACCATGAGCAGCAACAGTCGACGAAGCCTTTTATCCATTTATCAGTAACTGGCGTTAAACCACCAATGGTCATGAAATCTCAGCTTTGCATTCTTGTCTTGTTTACGCATTTATAAAATACTTTTAATCTCTAATCTCTT
The DNA here is from genome assembly GCF_040412425.1 of Macrobrachium rosenbergii. Lineage (NCBI taxonomy): Eukaryota > Metazoa > Arthropoda > Malacostraca > Decapoda > Palaemonidae > Macrobrachium > Macrobrachium rosenbergii. Next base: position 46,176,083 of record NC_089784.1, read on the forward strand.
CGCTCCCTCCCTTACTGAGTTGTGGTATCCTCAAGAGTTCAAAGGAGATTAGTAAATAAGGAATGGAGTTATGTTTGACGAGACAAGAGAGATTGCCTTCGTAAATCAAACAGCAAATAACGGACAGGAGAGACAGAGAGCGCTTGATTGATTGGATTGATTATGGCTACTAAAACTGGCATCACAAGACACACGTACACACACAGAGAGAGAGAGAGAGAGAGAGAGAGAGAGAGAGAGAGAGAGAGAGAGGGCGTACATTTCAATACGGAAAAAAAATCGGAATAAATACTGGAACAAGAGCGATGTGGGCGAACCGGTATGATCTCACTTTCAGGGAGGGCACCGGGGAGACGGGTGGTGGGGGAGTGGGAGGGAGACTAAGTAAGAAGCATGAGGGTATGGACGAGCTGCCCTTGGTGGAGGTCAAGGCTGCAACTGGAGTGTGAGGAGAGAAAGTCTTTTACTAGTGGGTGGGGTGAGGGGCAGAGGGTTCGGGAGAGGATATACGCAAAACAGAGAGAGGAAAAAGAATACGTGGGGGGGGAGAAAAACGAAATGGAAGAGGAATACATGAACTTGAAAATAAAAGAAAAGAGAAACAGATCAAGAAAGGAGAAAAAATTGGAGGAAAGAATAAGGAATAAGAAGAACCGTTGGAGAAGAAGAAAGAAAACAATAGTCATTTAAGAGAAGAAATGAGAAAATGGGCGAGGGGAGCATACGAAAACAGTCTGAGAAAAAGGGAATAGGAGAAAATGAAGACGGGAGCCAGGAGACAGAGAAAACGGAGTAGTGGGAAGCGTGCAATTTCAACATAACTCAGAGCGTTCATAAGTGAGATTAAGATCACAAGAAGAAGCCTGGAATTATAATGGACAGACACCCAAAAGTTTCATCAGAGGCATTTCGTAAGACGCCCACAATCCCCACCCTTACTCTATGGGAGACGTTTTACGGAGTAAAGCGACACAAAGTGTGTCACTCGGAGTTCTTGCGAAACAGTTCAGTTCTGGTTACAAAATTGGAAGAAGCTTGGGACTCATTACCTTCATTATTTGGAACAGGAAAGCAAATGACAAACGTGATTCAGAACACCAAATTTTACATGAAATTCTACAAAATTTAATGTATGTATATATAATAAATATATACATATATATATATATATATATATATATATATATATATATATATATATATATATATATATATATATATATATATATATATATATATATAATATATATGTCTCTATTTACACAAGCGTAAGTGGATGTGCATGAGATCCTGAGACCATGAATACAAAACTAACAAATATAAACGATATTTTACCTTTACTTGTAATTTTCTCTTTTTCTCGTTTCCTCTGTTTTCACATATGGGTTTTCGGTTCAACTGATGCTTGCTTTGCAAGTTAATGTTCTTTTAATTCTGTGCTATGTGATTTCGTGCTTATTTTGAATTAGATAACAATAGAACGAGAAATGAGCTCTTTTAGAGCGTTATTTTAGGAAAAAAACCAGGTTGACATTAAAAGATTTTAATAATGATTTTATGGTTTCAAAACCACTAAAATAAGGCAGGCTAAGAATGTTCTTAAGGGTTTCTTTCTCTATGTTACTTTCACTATAAAACTGTTTGTGGGCTTTATTTTAGCAAATATCTAGTATACATGAAGGGTAACATAACCCCGTTCCTATTTTTCTTATGTATTCGATCTCTTGATCCAAACACTTGGGAATGACAATGTGCAATGCTCGTAAAAGCAGAAGAAAAAAATGGATGTTTTGATATTAAGGTGGTGGCCTAAATAGAAATGGACATAAGTTGTTGGTTGGTTTTCTGTAAATACTGAATTTGCATTGAAATGGTTCTCTGTGTATTGTACCATCCATTAAATTTACTTTATAATTAGAGAAACACAATTGCCTCCCTTTCTTAGATGTTTTAATGATTTACATCAAAACTTTTAGCGGTTTTGCCTGCCGACACTGATGTAAATGATTTACTCTCCAATTTGAACAGCCAGGCACCATCTACTAAATTTACTTTACAATTAGAGAAAAACAACTGTCTCCCTTTCTTAGATGTTTTTACACAGACCACAGGTCTACCCCAAAGCCAAATCAAAAGTCCTTAGATGTTTTAATACGTTAAAAAAAAGAAGAAGAACCATTTCAATGCAAATTCAATATTTATAGAAAACCAACCAACAACTTATGTCCATTTCTATTCAGGCCACCATCTTAATATCAAAAGTTCTATTCTTTCCTTCTATGTTTTTACACGCAATGCACACTGTCAGTCCCAAGTATTTGGATCAAGAAATCGAATACATAAGAAAAATAGGAACAGGTTTACGTTACCCTTCACATATACTAGAGATTTGCTGCAATAAAACCCACAAACAGTTTTATAGTGAAAGCAACATGGAGAAAGAAACCCTTAAGAACATTCTTAGTCTGCCTTATTTTAGTGGTTTTGAAACCATAAAATCACTGTTTAAATTCCTTAATGTCAATCTGTTTTTTCCTATAATAACACACTAAAAGGAATGTTATTTAAATAATAGCCCTGAGGAAAGCAACAACATGATATATAACATTCCATGCTTGGACTGCTCTTCTTTTTATATAGGTCAATCTAGAAAAGATTTAGAAGTGAGAGTTAAGCAGCATGAGTATTCTGTCAAAACTGGGCAAACCTAATTCAATATTCATTCACTTAATGAAAACTCACATATGATCAGTTGGACAGATAGGTCAATGATTGCCAGAGCAAAAGATTTATCTTAATGAAATCTTTTAAAATCTGCAATTATAAAGCTTACTTCCAACTGTAATTTCAACCTTAGCCCTGACATGTATTATTTAGAACCCTGTTATTAGTAAAATATTCAGGAATGACCTTCAAGATAAAATCACTGACTTAATTACTAATTAATTACCTTATATATGTTTCCTATGTATTCGTATGTTTAATGTTTTTTTAAAAATTCATTTTGCAAAAACTGTTATCGTTTACCAAAAGGAGAAAATCTGTTGTACTTTTATAAAGATGTAATCAGCTTATTCATTTCAAGGTCATTTTTGGTGGTTAGTCTCTTCCCCTGTATAATCCTATAATTGACTCCTCCCTGCTTGTGAGCCACTGGGCCTAATCCTTTGTTAAAACCTCTCAAAGATTCACCTTTGTTTTGGTAGGTCCACTAATTCTTCGACTGTGTTGGATTCCAGGTGGATCTGTTCCTTATATTCCCCATCCTCAGGGATATCTGTTTGTCATCTGTCAGTTATATGAGCTTTCTTGTAACCTTATTTTTATATTTTTCATCAGTCTGCAAGTAAAGGACCATTGTGTCAAAAGACCTAGCAACCACTCCGTTGTTTCATTTTTTCCCTTTGACATTTGACATTTGCCTTTACACACACACACACACACAGATATATATATATATATATATATATATATATATATATATATATATATATATATATATATATATATATATATATATATATTATAATCAACAGTATAATATGAAGATAAAAGGCCCTTAAAACTATTCTTAAAACTATTCATACGTTGCAACCATATATTTTGGACACTTCTTTTGTGTCCCTGTTCATTGGTAAAATATGGACAAATGATGTGTGACAGAAGTATATATATAAGGCATATGTAGGTGTGGCAGTGAGACGTTGGTGGTAAGCAGATGACCGTTGACCCGGGATGGATGAGAAATAGGTTATTCCCTTGGTGTTTTGGGCCTTGTTCACCCCTGTCTGCGTCGAGTCTGGTGGGCACATTCTCTGGAACTCCTGCTTGAGAAGAGGCCTGAGGATTAACTTGTTGGTGACATCCGATTTCCAATGTCCTCCTGACTGGTTCATATTGCTAGTTTGACTGATGATTGTAGATTCCAGCATCTTCCTTTTGTACGGACAGCTACTTTTGAAAACCAGCTCGGCTATGCTTTAATTACTATAAGTGCATGGTGTCTTGTTAACTCCGGCGTCTGCCCCTTTTTTTATTTAGGTATACATTAATGAGCGAACTCCCGATGGATTTGGGATAATGGATAATAAATGGAATATTATACCTCAGGTGTTCTGTGGTTTTTTTATTATTGTTTAATCTCACTCATCTGTCTTTCTTTGTTATTTCTCTAATACAGTTTATTCTTTACTTCTAAGTGTTTTTCCTGTAATGGGCAGCTTACCATACTGGAACCATAGTGCTGGTAGCATTCTGCTTTTCAAACTAGGGCTACAGAGTGGATAATAATAATAATAATAATAATAATAATAATAATAATAATAATAATAATAATAATAATAATAATAATAATGAAACAAACAAAAACTTCTTTCAGGAAGATGTTTCTCTTTCAATAATAATAATATAACAATAATAAAGACTAACAATACAACCTAATATTTATTTTCTTATTGGTGCCCAGGCAATGCTGAAGTTCCGCTAAAAAGCGAAGGATAACTTGGGTAATCATTAGGATCAAGAGGTGAAAATCATTTGATCCTAGTGCCTCTTTATTTGTGTTTTCACAACGTTGCGCATATAAGTGGTGGACTTGTCCTCTTCATTTACTCGTGACTGATTCCGAAGTAAGTTCATTTTTAAGGTTAATACCTAACCAACTAGAAGGTCGGTTAACGATAGGATTCTGTGAGAAGTGCGGTAATAAGTCTGGTTTTGATCACAGGTTTCTTATCCTTTACTACATTGATTTAACCATTCAAATACCTTTTATGTGCATTCTTGGCACCTGCATGCAAAGTGTTTGTATTTTCAACAACTGTGGGTCACAGGCATTTTTCTCCATAAATGACTATCTTGTCACGTTTCCGGCAACATACCAACATCTGGCTTGAAAAAACGTTGCCGTTGCTCAGTCCTAATTTCATTTTGCTAGCGTTGCTTCTTTTATACACTATTTAATTTATATGACACCTTTTTATACAGATTACGTCAAGACGATTCCATGTTGTCGATGCTGCAAAGTCCAACCCCGTCTTCCAAAGGTGAAACGAATGGCCTTGACACGGGAAGTCGACGATAAGGGCGAGAAAAGCTGGAGAAATCGCCTAATGGCTATTATAGAGAATCCTGTGATATCCTTGTGAATAGCACTGTATGTGGTACGCTAAGGTTTAAGAAATTCCCATACAGTCGGATTCAGGATTGTACGGGCGAAATTTGACGACTGAAAATTAAATCTGAAGGCGAAACTTAATGAAAGTGAAATCTGCAGACATATATAAAACTAACGAAAAATATCGACCAATTGAAAATGTAATCTCTAAACAAGACGAAAATATCTCACTAACACTGAAATCTGGCACATGAAAAGAAGTCTTCAGATTACAATCTGAATTTGCAGACTGAAAACGCAACCTCGAGAATGTAAAAATAAAACAGAATACTCCTCGAGAGAACAGATGAAGGGGAAGGATTTCGAAGACCTCAGAGCACTACTGTTAACTCCACCTCTCATTCGTCACTTATTGAGGCCACTGGCAACCTCACTCGTTGCTTGGTCAGTTGTGGGAAGCTGCTAAAAAGGAAAAGTAGCTTTAACGGGAATGTTTATAGTAACCACCTAAATATCCCTGCCATCAAAAATGTACAGAGCTTGTTCAAATTCAATGTCAATAAATGTAAGAAAAAAATTAAATGTAGGAAAAAAATTAGGTGAAGGTAAAAGTGATCCGTTGCCTTAGCTTCAAAATAAAAATGAAAATAATTACCGGGCAAATAAATGAAACTAATATTTGAATTATGCATGGAGTGCGCCCACATAGTCACAATTAGATTATTAAACCTTGCTGCGCGATGACTGACATTATTGGCAATAAACCATACACAATTAAAAATGCAGCTCGTTTCAACGTCAACTGCTTCAATGTGGCTGCGACCCATTCTTATTCTATCCCTTCATTTTTTTAATATTCCTATTTCGTATTCGTCAGATGGCAATCAATAAAACTGACGACAATTTTTTGACAGAGGGAACATAGCTGGTCGAGTTACGCGAAAAAACCCAAGGTTACTTTGGCTCAGCGAACAGATATTTCCTTTTCAAGTGCTAAAAGGCCAAGTGCTGGGACCTATGAGGTCATTCAGCGCTGAAAGGGACACTGAAGATAGAAAGGTTTGAAAGGTGTAGCAGGAAGAAAGCCTCGCAGTTGTAGCATGAAACAATTGTTAGGCGAGGGTGGGGACCAAGTTGGAAGAAACAGAGAATATGAAAGGAAGGCCAGTCAAAGGAATGGAAGCTGTTGCAGCTAGGGACCGAATGGACGCTGCAAAGAACCATTAGTATTTCCTAAAGTGCACCGCGTGAGGTGCACTGACGGCTCTATCCAACCCCCAACTCCCACGAGGAATATGGAACAAGCCAAAGGCCAACCGCTGGGACCTATGAGATTATTCACTGCTGAAACGGAAACTGCCTGTAAATAAAAAAGGTTACAAAGTGTAACAGGAGGAAAACCTCGCAGCTGTACTATGAATCAACTGTTAAGAGAGGGTAGATAGTATATCGTAGTTTAACTAGACCACTGAGTTGAATAACAGCTCTCCTAGGGCTGGCCCGAAGGATTACATTTATTTTACGTGGCTAAGAACCAATTGGTTACTTAGCAACGGGACCTACAGCTTATTGTGGAATCCGAACCACATTATGACGAGAAATGAATTTCTATCACCAGAAATAAATTCCTCTAATTCTTCACTGGCCGGTCAGAGAGTCGAACGCTGGGCCAACAGCGTGCTAGCCGAGAGCTCTAACCACCCCTACAATGAAGAACTTAAGAGAGGGTAGAGAGTAAGATGGAAGAAAGAGAATATGAAATGAGGTACAGTAAAAGAAACGCAAGGGGTTGCAGCTAGGGGACGAAGGGACGCTGCAAAGAACCTTAATTAAAGGTCTCCGATGATAGAGGAGGGGGAGAACGAAATTATGAGTAAATGAGGCGTTAGTGTCCAGGAGGTGCACTGACGGCACTATCCCCCTATGGGGGAACGTGCGACTAGATGCCCCTTTCTTGCCCAATCTCTAAAGACACCAGAAAAAGGAAATAGGAACAATGTGGCGTCACCAAGAATGAAGCCGCAAACCGCCTCTGTAGGAAGAAACTTTGTAAGCCATGAAAGCATAACTCAACTGGTTGATAGTAAAGCGGAAAAATGGCATCAAAGAGGCCAATCACCAGATCGTAACCATTCCTTTTACCCTTCACAGTTCAGATTCAACAAGCTTCGGCTTTTCACCTTGAATCTGATCATGCTACGTACTTGATAGACCTCTTAGTAACTTAACCAAATCGTTCAAAAGGTACGAATTATCCCGATATGACCAAGGTCCAGAGAGTAAACCACTAAATACTAAACGGGATCGTGAATTGCGTTCACAAAGCATAATGCACAATCTGCAAACGGCGCACTGTCATAATCATAGTTCCCATGGTTGAACTAAGTAAAAAAAAAAAATTGTAGTCAACCGAGGTCTTGAATTGTTATTTTTTTAATACCGAAAAGAATGAACGCACGAGAAGCTTCGATTTATTGAATTTTATAAATCCTGGACATTAACGCCTCATTTACTCATAATTTCGTTCTCCCCCTCCTCTATCATCGGAGACCTTTAATGCTGCGACAAAAATAATCCTTTCCCATCCACCTATTGTCTCTTCCCTTTCCCTTCCTTTTCTTTCACGACAGCTCACAAGAAAGATTTTCATCTTGGTTCCTCGTTACTTTCCAACAACCAGATCACGATTCCTTTTGAGCAGAATCATTTTTTATCATTTCACAATCCCGTCACTTGTGGGCGGCTTGACTTTATTGTGGTTACAGTTTGTAACAATATTTCAGTTAATTTTTCTCTTAAACATGTTGTATTTTACTTACATCACTGGCATATTTTTAAAAAATAAATTTTTAGTCTTTCTTCGGTAAATAAAATTCTAAATATAGAATTTCGTTTTTTCGGTCTTTTCTGTATAAATTCTAAGCTTTCTGGCCTATTATCTAAATAACATTTATAGCACCGATGTTTCTTATTTCTGATAATTTACATTACTGAGATTTTCTGTATTTAGAATAAATTTAATAATACTGACATTTAAAGCTGATTCTGATTATATTTTGCAGTCCGATTTGCTCAAAATTTTGGTCTCTTCTCAATAACCGTTGATGTAATGACATTTCTGATCTATAATCTGAATAAACTGCTGCGTAAGGAACAAATCACGTGATACTTAGATTTCCGGTAATTGCGGTAAATACTCTGGGCAAATTTTATAGTACTAAGGTTCCTAGCTTTCTTCTGCACAGGGATCAGACTGATAACTCTTTCCAGTAAACCAATACATCGTGAATTTAGATTTCTTAATAAAATATACAACGATGATAATCCGACATTAATCATTAAATTTTGTAGCTCAAGAAATTATTTCTGGTATTCACCAAAGTAAATGAATGTATGGTTCCATTGCTACTGTTCAAGACGTGCTCAAACTTGGTGGCCTTGGCGGAATTGATTAGTTGATGCTGCACTGCTGCCCGGAAGGTGACAATCACAGTGAGGCCTTTGGATCACACACAAGGGAAAATCTATGGAGACAGCGAGCAGGCAAAAGAGTAAATGTAGAGAAAAACGTCAGTGAGTAAATGGAATAAGAATAATAGGTGCAAAAGGAGATATGCCCCTTAAAGTGCACATGGAAATAGAGGAGAGGTAGAAAGGAATGATGTAAGAGGGGAAGGAGTTAGCTTAAGTTAAAGAATGGATACATAACATGTAATTAAACGGTTGAAGAACATAAAACCTTAACAAACTGATGGGACTACAAATATGGTACACAAAAGTGGTGAAAGTGTTACTGAGTGGTTGACCAAATAATATGGTACAGAGTAATGGTGGAAGTGTGACCAAATAATATGGTACATAGCAGTAGTGGAAGCGTGACTGAGTCTTGACCAAATAATATGGTACAGAGCAGTTGTGAAAGTGTGACTGGGTGGTTGACCAAATAACATGGTACAGAGCAGTGGTGGAAGTGTGACCGAGTGGTAACCAAATGATATGGTATAGAGTAGTGGTGGAAGAGTGACTAAGTGGTTAACCAAATAATATGGTACAAGCAGTGGTATTGAGTGGCAAATGATAAGAGTGAGTGATAAGTGGTTGACCAAATAACATGGCACAGAGTAGTGGTGGAAGTGTGACTGAGTGGTTGACCAAATAACATGGTACAAGTAATGCCTGAATAAGGGAAAAGTTTGACCTGATGGTAAAAAAGTGAATAAGGGAATTTTGATGGAAAAAGTATGCTAGGGAGCATGCATGGTAGAATTTGGAACAAAAGAGAAATGAAAGAAGACTGATAGCAGACAAATATGGTGGTTTTAGACATGCAAGAAGGTGTGATGATCAAGTGTTTTTTATGGCACAATTATGTACGAACTTTGAAATTAAAGAGGAAAACCCCTGTGAGGCATAGATGGAAAGAACAAGCTTATACAATTGATACATAGGTAATCTGGTGTTTGTTGATGATGTGTGACATAAAAGGTAATTTTCTGAGAGAAATAGAAAGACTTTATGATGGAAGTATATTGGAATTTCTAAGCAAGAGGGTGACTAAATTGGTGCAAAACTGGGCCTGAGGCCAAGGTGTGTTATGACCCCTCTGGTCTGAATATCTATATTATAAGTGAAAAAGGTATGGAATAAGAAAAATGGGTCATGAATGGAGAGTGGAATGGCTGATTTTTGAAGATGATACAGTGATGATTATGTATAATTTGAAAGAAACTTCAAAAACCAATGAAAAACTTGAAACTGTGAAAGGAGAAATGTGATAGTAAATGCAAGCAAGAGTAAGTCATAAGGATAAATGATGATGGAGCAATGAATGTTAATATGGATGGTAGAAGAATGGACGCAGTTGAGTTAAATGGGTACGTAGGCATAAATACACCAGTCAATGGTAGGATGAAGAAGGAGCCAATCACAAATAGTTAAGCAAGAAAGGTAGCAGGGTGCGAACAACAGACGGCAAAAAAAGGTAAAACATGCACAGATGATTTGTTTATGCAGTATTTGCAACGTAAGATCTGAAAGGAGGAGAAAAGTGGAGATGTGTTGAAGCAGTGATGAAGAGGCTGAATAAATGAAAGGATGGATCAAGTATTTTGAGTCAGTTCAATCATGCAGGAAAAAATGGAGATTTGATAGTTAGTGTAGAGAATGGTATAAAAGAAATACTACTAGAAGAAAGGACCTCAACACTCAGTAGTAAGAAAGTGCAAGACAGTAGTGAATAGCAGTTTTTTTTTTTTTTTGGGGGGTGCAGTTATGCTCTTGATTAGCCTTCTGTGTAGGTGAATGGAGTCATAAATATTGTAAAAGTTTCCTGCACAGGAGATTCACCCCCTACTCAGCAGTTTAAGTATGAATGGGGCACTAATTTTTTTTGCATTTCTCAGGAGCCATCTAAGTTAAGTATATCTTAGTTTAACCAGACCACTGAGCTGATTAACAGCTCTCCTAGGGCTGGCCCGAAGGATTAGACTTATTTTACGTGGTTAAGAACCAATTGGTTACCTAGCAACGGGACCTACAGCTTATTGTGGAATCCGAACCACATTATAGCGAGAAATGAATTTCTATCACCAGAAACAAATTCCTCTAATTCTTCATTGGTCGGTCGGAGACTCGAACGCAGGCCCAGCAGAGTGCTAGCCGAGAACTATACCGACCTGTCCAATGAGGAACTAGGAGCCACCTTAGTTCCTCATTGGAGGGGTGGGTATAGTTCTAAGCTAGCACGCTGCTGGCTCAGCGTTCGATTCCCCGACCGGCCAATAAAGAATTAGGGGAATTTATTTCTGGTGATAGAAATTCATTTCTCGTCATAATGTGGTTCGGATTCCACAATACGCTGTAAGTCCCGTTGCTAGATAACCAACTGTTCTTAGCCACGTAAAATAAATCTAATCCTTCGGGTCAGCCCTAGGAGAGCTGTTAATCAGTTCAGTGGCCTGGTTAAACTAAGGTATACTTTTCTCAGGAGCTACCGCTAGTATACAAGGCAATGTATATCTCTATATTTATTATTTTTTAAGAGTAATGATCTCCACGTTTAGTTTGACTACATTCCAGCCCAAGGTCAGCCTCTCTATCCGCTATCCCTATTGAAGTATGTTCGTTATTCTAAACGGTAAGTCCCTAAGTGCCAAAACAACCCTCTCCTATACTGCAGTCTTCTTTATCGATATGGGTACGCTATGTATACACACACATACACTCACGCACATACACACATTCATACACACAATACACACACACACATATATATATATATATATATATATATATATATAAATATAAATATACATATATACATATGTATATATACACATACATACATCTATCTATATATGTATAATGGGCAAGGAAGGCCTAGAAGAGACTGCAAAGGACACAAACAACAAGTAGAAAATGAGCCGAGGTTTCTTCGGTGCAATCGAGTTTTCTGTACAGCCGCTACAGCGTATAATCAAGGTCACCGAAAATAGATCCATCTTTCGGTGGTCTCGGTTTAATACTAAGCGCGCCCCATGAAACTTTAACCATGGTCTGGTGCTGGCCTTATCCTATATCGTTGCCAGAAGCACGATTATGACTAACTTTAACCGTAAATAAAATAAAACTACTGAAGCTAGAGGGCTGCAATTTGGTATGTTTGATGACTGAAGGGTGGATGATAACATACCAATTTGCAGCCCTCTAGCCTCTATAGTTTTTAAGATCTGAGGGCGGACAGAAAAAATGCCGACAGAAAAAGTGCGGACGGACAGACAAAGCGGCACAATAGTTTTATTTTACAGAAAACTAAAAATGGGGTGTATTTCTCTAGTTTTTTGCTGCAAACAATGTGGTCATTGGAGGTGCTCTTTTCCAACAAAATGACATTCATAATACACTTGGGAATCTCTAGATGGCTAGCATAGAAACCAAAAAGATCACATAGCTATTATCCAAGAGAAAAAAAGAGCAATGGAAAATGTTAGGCGCTACAGAGGAGCTGACATTGACAGAGACCACCAGCTTTTTATTGCTACAATGAAACTGAAATGAAAAGTCTCCATCAAAAAAGCTGGAAGCAGGTTTAATATATTAAACTTACATACAGTAGAGGGGCTTTTGCGTCTGTAATTTGCAGTTCCAGAAACTGCATGTCCAACTGCAGGAAAAGAAGTATTGGGATATGAGGTAAGACAGAAACCTTGGCTATGAATTGACGAAGCAAAAGGTACATGTAGACTTATTTCAGATAAAGAACAAGACGTAGAACCTGCTAAGTCTAGATGGCAAAATAAAATTAAATACAAGACGCGATAATAGGAGAATATTTGCAAAAACGGGCTAATGATGGCAATGGTGTTAGGGTAGAAAACAGAATTATCAATGAAATATACAAAAGTGAAAAAAGGAAAACACCTGTCAAAAGGAGGGATAGGTTGATGATAACATTACAAAAGAACAAAGACACTGCTGGAAAGAACATTTTATAAGGGGGATGGTTTGGCTGATATATCAAAAACTGAAGATGACTTGAATGTGCTCATGAATGGAATGAGAAAACAAAGCATGATGATTACGAATTTCAGATCACAGCAAAGATATCAAAGGTGACCTAACTAAATGTGGGATCTAGAGAATTTCACTTGCTTTGGGTGTAATGAAAGTTTTCAGTATGCTTCTCAGTTGGTGCCGGAAAAAAACTGACAAAACGCTTGGAGATGAACAAGATGGTTTTAGAAAAAGCAGGAGCTACACAGATCAAATGTTTGTGCTAAGACATATTGAGCAGCAGTGCATGGAATTTACAAAGTCCCTCCTGATGGCTTTTGTTGATTATGAACCGGCACTTGACAGCAACCATGTACTAACATTATGGAAGGCCTTGCATCACTATGGCTTTCTCGTTAAACATGTAAAGTTAATTAAAATTTCCCATAAAAGAATCAGATGCAAAGTTAATGGTGACTGGGTCTTGTCAAAAGGAATTTGCACCAAATAGTGGGGTGTTACAAGAGAATTTTATTTCAATTTTGCCGTTTGCCGTTCTTACAGAAACAGCGATGAAAACCGGGTCAGAGATGGAAGAGAAGGTTTGAGCTGGTGTAACAATAAAAACTTGACAGATTTAGAATGTACAGGTTATGCTGCTTTAATTACAAAAACACCATTACATCTATAAAGCTTGCCTGATAGAATGCATCATATATCTTGAGAGATGGAACTCGAAATAAAGCTAAGAAAAACATAAGCAATGAGGAATGAGGACAACCTGCACAAAGGGATGAAATAACATTAGATGGATTAAGGTGAATCTTTCAGATATTTATGAACAATAATATCCTGTACAGATTCTCTTAAGTTGGAATTTAATGAATAACCAAAAGAGGCAAATAAAAAATAGGCAAGCTTAAGACGATTTGTAAATCAAATACACCAAAATCACATACAATAGGTATATAATATGCAATCTAATGCGATCTCTATTGTTATTTGGACTATGAATCTAAATGATTTGTAGGTTTGAGAAGAAAGTTTTAAGACGAATATTAGCTGGCAGGATAGTTAAAAATTAAATGAGGACAGTTACTGAAGTTCCATATTTAGATTAGATAATGATGAAAGGGAGATGGTAATGGCCTGGACATGTCTTTCGCGCCACCTGTGCCAGAACAGTACGTGATACCGATACCGTTAGCTGGCTCGTTTGCGAAGAACCTGACCTAATTGGATGAATATTGCGAGAAGGAAGGCTGGAGATGATTGGATACTGGTCGAAGATACAGCATATGTTATATATATTGTTATGTGTGGGGGCTTGGCTGATGAGTTTATTACTGGATTCACGTAATTTATGAGGCCCTGAGTGCCAAGGACACACGTACGTAACCTGTCAATTGAAGCTACAAATTAACCTCAAAGACAGATGTTTATTAATGGAATAAGGTCACCAGTCGAGAAGAAAACCCCGACAAATAATATGCAGTTAGCTCGGAAATTTTCCCTTCGCTTCAGTAAGGTTTTTAACACAACGGATTATCGTACGCAGTAGCACTGGTAAAAGGCTATTCGTCTTCCAAACAATGGGATCGAGACACAAGGCTGCCTAAGTGCTGTAAATTACTTATTTACCCTTCCCTAATTCCTAGTTACTTCACGGGAATAGTTGAATGTCGCTAAGCCATATAAATTATTCTTAATCCAGACCTCATAAAAGTAAACTGTTTACCTGGATAATGGTAGATGGTGGTGGAGAATGAACAATAGAAAGGTTGAAATACAGGAAGAGATACTAGCAAATCGACGAAACTTTGAAAAAATTTCAGACTTACTGTTAGACGTGGGTTGCCTGCGCATACAATGGACGATCGGACGTTCTGGGATTATTTCGCCACTTCACTTAGTAAATAAGACGGAAAAGACAAAGGGGACTTAGAGTCGGAAGAGCAGACGTGCTTCCCTTACGATAGTTATCTTCTCTCTGACCTCTTTCAGTCCCACACAGGGCAGCGGAGCGGCAGTGTCTTTATGCCTTCAGGGTCTGAAATTTTGTCAAAACATTCGTTGAACACAGAACAAGGAAAAGGAGCTAAGACCACCTTCAATAGAGGTTACTTGGGGAACTTTTTCTATGGGTTTAGGCCCTAATGCTAACTAAAAGACGTTACATTTGAAATACCTAGCGCTACCCGGCTCGGACAAAGATGTCTCCTGGTCTTTGTTCGCGTTATTTTTCTCTACAATAAAACTGCATAGAGGGCGAACAGGAGGAGAATATTTATAAAAATATATATGTATATATAATATATATATATATATATATATATATATGTATATATATATATATATATATATATATATATATATATATATATATATATATATATATATATATATACATATATATATATATATATATATATATATATATATATATATCTATATATATATATATATGGGTTCCGGATACAAAACCTTCTAGTAATCAGGTTACATCTAAGACGGTCCCGGTGGTGGCCGGAGTGGTTGCTATAACGGCGATAACTGATAACTGGCATGCCAATATCAAGCTTGGCAAAAGTTGCAAAGCTTGAGGAGAATTAGCTGACCATGGAAGGGCTTTGACGACATTATGGAGGAGGAATGATAAATTACATAAGAGTTATGAAGAATTGAGGAAATCCTTTAATGTGTTGCAGCTTACTGTTAATGGAATCTGGGGTGACCTAGACGTGACTATTTTTTTCAAGCAGTAATAGCAGCCTCACATGGGTGTATTTCTGGGGATGTGTTGCCTTTGGGGGTTTTAGAATCTACTTTGAAAAATGCAGTGTATGAATGGGGTTCAAACATATTATTTACTGAGGAGCAGTTGTATAGGTATTACAGGGTTCTGAAGGTGCATTTGTCTGATAAGAGGTTAACTGTTGAAGTTCCTGTTAGTGATAGAAGCCGTTTCGTAGTTATATCTTGAGACCCTTTCCTATTACATTTAAGGGTTGAGTAGTTACATGGAATGGGACAGAGACTATGTATATTCTAGGGGAGGAGTTTCAATCCTGGGCAGTTGACTATGAGGAAGGGTGTGTATTAGTTCTTGATAGATACGTTTGTGATAGTTAGATTTTCGTTCTAAGGAACGTAGGCACAATGGGGTGCGAATTAGAACTTGCTCACGACGAGACTCCTTTCCCTCAAGAGTAACATGTGACCTCTACAAAAAGGGTTACAGCGATCTACTGCGCCATATGCACGATCTCCACCATGTGTGAGTTCCTCATTGGTCGGGTTGGTATTGTTCTCGGCTAGCACTCTGCTGGGCCCGCGTTCGATTCTCCAACCGACCAATGAAGGATTAGAGAATTTCTGGTGACAGAAATTCATTTCTCGTTATAATGTGGTTCGGATTCCACAAAAAGCTGTAGGTCCCATTGCTAGATAACCAATTGATTCTTAGCCACGTAAAACAAATCTAATCCTTCGGGCCAGCCCTAGGAGAGCTGTTAATCAGCTCGGTGCTTTGGTTAAAATACGGTATACTTAACTTTTTTCCACCTTGTGTGACGATGCTACCGATTCGTTACTACTATAAGGATCAAAGCTCTTCGATGGCTCATGGAGAGTTGTCTCAGCATGGTTCCTGGTATTAAGCAGACGGATTTACAATTGAACGACCAAGCTATTTATGAAGCACTGACACAGAAACCACGGCGTGATCAAGGTTCCACCAGTTCAGGAGGTGATTACGATTCCTCCACTCGCTGAGGATGGGGAGGACGAGTTTGTCTTTCCCAAACACTACACTCTTCCCGGTATTATGATTTGCTGGCCATAATAATTATCGTTATGTGTGTGGCCATATGCATCAAGTATGGGTGCAAGTGTTGCATGAAACAGAAGACTGTACCAGAGATTTCGTTGTAAGTGACACATGTTGTGACTGAATAACTTTATGATGTATTTTTCTTGCTTGTGCCGAGTCTCGGTCGTGACAGGAGTATGGCAGTGGTGGCCGAGCTATGTTGACAGCTCCTATAGAACAAGTGGTATATAGTATGGAGTACTGAAATGTATGTCATATGATCCTTGATGGAATGTGAGACAGTGTTAGCATGATTAAGGAATCTTGGTGAGAGATGAACACTTGTGTCAGCACATACCAGGTCGTTTTGTAAAGTGTAGTTCTCACGATGAGCGAAAGGAATTTGGGTCTTGGAAATCTGGGTGGCTCACATAGTCACGAGTGCTGACCCTGTTGACCTGCATTGTGTCACGGGATCTCCACGTCATGGGGGAGTGGCAGGAGAATGGTCTAGAATTATGAGTGTGTGTGTGTGTAAGTCCGCTCAAAAGGGGATCATTGAGGTGTAATATATTGAATCTCGAGTACAGATGAATTATTCTGGCAGTAACTTGAATTGGTGAAGGTTCTGACTGGTGAGGGCGCTAGACTTTGCCAGTAAAAGCGAGTAAGTGATCTTTTCACTTTAAAATGCCCGATTGGACATTGAGTTAATTCTGTACTCTGTTGGTTTCATTGACATTTTATTATTGAATATTTTTCCCCCTTTACTGTCTTGCATATTTACCATGCATAACCTTTGGGATGCGTTGGGTGATTTTGGTAACATGGGAATTCTCCCATTTATACATTTATGCATTTATATGTCTTTGTGTTTTATTTTAAAGGTGACCTTTTGTTTCACATGGACTTGTTAGTGGTCACATGTTAAGGGAGTTTTTGACATATAACTATGACTTCGGTCATTGCAGACTTTGACGTTATTTCTGAGAGTTTAAATGACCGGTGTCAAAATGTATTTATCAATCCGAGAGTTTGATTTTTATTTACTTATTTGCCAGAAGTTAAGGACAGTCTTTGCCCTTCTCTTCTTTAATTTTTTTTTTGTTTGTCATGTTAAGTTTGGGAATAAAACTGTATTTTGGCAGAACATGAGTTTCGTCTAGCCTTGGTTTAATTTGAACTATGACATGAGAGAGAGAGAGAGGGTTAGGAGATGGGAACTGACATTCCTAGGAGGACTTCGATGAGCAGGGATGACGGTGTTGGCTTTAAATGTAGGTCATTTCTTGTGCTTTGAGATTTAAGATTTTGGTTATGGAAGAAGTCTGGACAAGGATTACATATATATATATATATATATATATATATATATATATATATATATATATATATATATATATATATATATATATATATAGATAATACACTTGTAATCATGGACTAGTATACATGTATATGCACACACATGCATATATATACAAACATAAATAAATATACTTTATATATGTAAATATATATATATATATATATATATATATATATATATATATATATATATATATATATATATAATATATATAAATTTATTTATTTATATATGTATATATATGCATGTACAGTATGTGTATATACATATATACTAATCCATGACTACAAGTGTATTATCTATTCCATTTCACTGTCTGTCTTTCTCTCTCTACTAACTACCACACGCTCCAGGATAATAGTTTGTTCGATTTTGTAGGTTAGGCCATTTGAGCGACAATGTCTTCAACAATTCTGGCATTTGGGAGGGGTTCACAGAACGGCCAAAAACAAAAGTCCCTTGGATATATACCAAACAGATAGCTGGGATCATCCAAAGGGGGAGTTGTGTTTATAAGCAAAGCTAAACTGAAGTTTCACAGAAATTTCCATAAGGTGCATTTTGTATTGTTCTTAAAGCAGAACGCTACCACTCTGCGAAAACAGATGAACTGGCGAACAGACTGATGGATGGTGTTGAGGGCAAAACCTCATGCACTTAGACCATGAGAGAAGTTCAAAGCCGTGAAAACAATTCAGGAAATGACTGAAAGTCTGATGGGTGGTGCTAAACTTAGGGTGGAGAAATATGATGGACATTGAGGATGTTCGGGCCTCATCGTGAACCAGTGAGCTTACCGACCGTCGATGTCTGTAGCAAGATCTAATGACAATTATTCTGCATATGGCTGTAACATTAACCCTATGGAAAACCCTGCTTATATTTCCTTTCCATCTTTCTAAATTGTTACTTGGCTGGCCTGAAGGGTGGTAGGGGATGGGTCCCATACAGTTTTATCTGTCGTTCTCAGCAGGTATTTTTGGAACGAAGTCGCTGGCTTCTCATCCGTTTGAAGGCAAAACGATAATAAAAATGTCTTGACAAGTATGATTAAAGAATGATTTACATTTAAAGCCTTTTGAACAGTTTCAATTAAATTCATTATAATGACAAAAAATTAAGTAAGCCGATGAGTCGTAAAGGTGACTGAAAAACATTAAATAAAAGTTAGTTGCTCTGTCAAGTGTAAAGTTACACTTCCAGTAGGCAGAGATAAACGACTGATTTTGCATTAAAGGAAAAAAAACGGCTTAAACCGACTGATTAATCGTAAATTATCTGGGGCCACTCTACCAGAGTCACCGACACCAAGGCTAAGTGCGAAAGCTATTTCAACAAGTCCATAAGAAAGCTGTCCCACGAATTTGCTACTAAAATTAAGAGGCTCCGGAAGCTTTACTTACCATGATAAAAGAAAAGGAATCAGGGTCAAGTAAACGCCAAGCCTTATGAAAAATAAAATAAAATGAATATATATATATATAATAATTATACACTTCAAAGCAACTTGGGTAGGAATGAGAAGGAAAAGACTTTTTCTATTTTTAAAATAAGATGGTAGAGCATTTAATAAAACATACTCATGGTCAAAAACAAGGAAAAGTAAAAAGACAAACAAAAATTTTGGATTAACAAGAAAAGATGAACGCGAACCCTGGCGTGACTTACATTCTTTAAGCTGTTGGAAAATTAAGTATAACATCAGTGGATTTTAAACACACTTGAAAAATAATTTACAGACTATCGGAATTCAAACACTGGAGAGCCTGATGTGAGAAAAATAAAAGAAAAACATCGGGACTTCTCGGGTTTAAGGCTTATGAAAATCAGTCCGGTGAGAACGTTAGAAGAACGATAATTAATTAAGAAGTTAGGCGCGAAAAAAATAAGCAAAAGAAGCAAAATAAGAGAAAATTATAACCCCAAAGAACGTAACTTTAGGATGTTATGAACACGTTTAAAGGAAAGAGAAGATAAAACGGGAAAATGTTTCTGGTATCGAAGCAAGCACAGGACAGCACAGAGGAAAGGTGGAACCTGCTGGATCTCTTCCTGGAAGGCCCTGATCAGCAGGCGGAGGCCATGAATGCGCCGATACGATAAAAGGGCTTCCGCTACGAAGCGAACAAACTTCGTGATGTCGCTGGGCGGAGACTACAGTGGCAAGGCAGTGGCAAGCGGGAATGTAAACGGGAGTGTAACAGCATATGATGAGACACAGTAGGAGGGAAGGAGTACACTGGAAGTAGTAGGTGGGAGAGAGGTGGGAGGCTCGAAGAAGTAAAAGGAAAGAGGCAGACGGGAAAAAAGTGTTTGAAGCAAAGAATAAGTCGTAATGGAGAAAAGTAGACCTGAAATGAGTGGTATATGGAAAGTAGTAAACAAAAACAAAAAAAAAAAAAAAATCATTACAAGATGAGATGTTTGTGACTGATGTCAAAGTACTGGTAGACAGTGAGAGAATATGAGATGGCCAAAGAGTAATAAAAAAAAGAAGTACGAGAAGACAGGGAGGGAGGGAGGGAGGGAGGGAACAGAAGACCTAAAAAGAATATTACCTGGGAAGCAGTAGACGGAAAAGAGTAGGAGATAAGAGAAAAGGAGCGGCAGATGGAGAAGTAGTTGTAGAGAGGGAATGAAGAGCAGATGACAGAGGAATAATTGTTGGAAAGCTATAGACATAAATGAAGCGCAAGACAAGGGAGGAGTAGTTGAGTGAGCATACTTTGTAGATGGGAATTAGTAAACAAAAAAGTAGACTTGGGCCTCCAATTTTTCTTCTGCCCACAAAAGCCCAGCTAACACAAGCAAGCATTATTTTTGAAAGGGCTGTGTGAATGACAAGTCAGGGCCATCTTCATATCCATTTCATCATCAGCTAATCTACATATGGAACTTTCGTGATTTTCCCCTTAGTATCTTTTCTCTACTCTGCCTTCTGACTCCAAATATCCTTCTTAAACCTCTCTTCTCAAATCAGCGGTTCACATGTAAGGCGTAAACTTGCCAGTGAGAAAAAACCCAAAGAAATAAGAAGAAACTGGCAAATAAAAAAGGGTAAGACAACAAAACAGCCACGGTCTGGTGGTGGCCTGTGTTGTTGGTACCTATATCGGTGCCAGAAGTACGTATATGGCAAGTTTAACATTAAATAAAATAAAAACTACTGAGGCTAGAGGGCTGCAATTTGGTATGTATGATGATTGGAGGGTGCATGATCAACGTACCAATTTGGAGCCTCAGTAGTTTTTAAGATCTGAAGGTGGACAGAAAAAGTGCGGACGGACAGACAAAGCCGTCACAATAGTTGTTCTTTTACCGAAAACTAAATGCGTTTACTTGTGAAGAAGGCAAATAAAAGATCCAATACAATGAAAGGCTACAACACAGTTCTACCCCTGAGATTAGGAGGACGAAAATAAACAAATTACAAAAATAAACTAAACTTACTCAACTCGATCTATCGATCAACCTATACATCAGCACTGACTGACGCTCGAAAGAACAAGTCTTGACCGCCTACGAACCGGCAGTGGGGAATACGGTCAACAACTATGCAGTCCCTCAGGCAACTAACGATCACAAAGGCCTCAACAAACAAGACGCTAAGAGAGAGAGAGAGAGAGAGAGAGAGAGAGAGAGAGAGAGAGAGAGAGAGAGAGAGAGAGAGAGATCTTTCGGTAGTAATCGCTCTTCACATCTCTACAAAAATAATTATTTTAATATTATATTATTATCATTAAGACTACAGATACATTATTCCGATAAATTATTTTCATTTCCATAATACACCAGATATCTTTGGTTCTTTTTATAATCTCCGAGAGGTCGTGTTCGCCTCCCATGCTGGTGTTTAATTCAACATTTTACAATACGAACATTGATCATTTGCCATGCAAGCGATTTTCTTTTCCTGTAAAATCTTTTCCTTCCATTTCGGAAAGCTGTTAAGAGAGAGAAAATATATATTTACATATCATACACATAACAATTTCTATATTATAATTAAGAAACCTCATAATTAAGAAACAAACAAACAAACACACGTAAATAAATAAATAAACACACACATATGTGTATATATATGTGTATATATATATGTATATATATATATATATATATATGTATGTATATATATATATATATATATATATATATATATATATATATATATATATATATATATATATATATTTACACAGGGATGTGGCAACACCATCATCCACCTAGTGAAAGGGAAAATCAGCCATCATAAATTCAATTAAATTACAATCACCCTACATAAATGAGGGTTGCGGCACTGCCACTGCCTACCTTGTCTGAAGAGCAATCACTTACTAATAGTCTAAGTATGGTGACCACAGCTCCCATTCGCATGAAGTACAATTAACTATCAGTATTCATGAATAACGGCTGTGACAACCCCACTGCCCACATTGAATAAGGTAGAATTAACTTTCATAGGTGAGTGGATGTGGTGCGCCATCAGAGCCCATCATGTGCAAGATGCAATCAGATATCATGGCCGGAGGGTTTGACAAACCCACCGATCAGGACAGGAACGTGCCATGCCTACTAAACATAAGGTCTTTACGCAACTCAGCTACCCATCAGCAATTAACAAGTAAGGATGTGAAGCATTCCCCACCTGGTATAAGTTGCAGTCACCCCTAGCATGCATAGGGATGTATATGATGAGTATAGCAATCAGCCATCATAAATAACAAGTTGTGGCAATTCCCACTGTATAGCTTAAGGATTTTACTGCATAGTTTTTACAAGGAGCAGTGAGTCACCTCAGGTCTAGGGATGTCATGACCACACTTCACGTTTGCATAATGGGCAATCATCTTTCTTGTGTGAGGGTTGAGTCAACCCAACTTTCCCCATTGCATAAAGTGCAACAAGTCCTCACACAAGTGAGGATGTGGCAATCCAGCTGCCAACCTTTATAAAGTGCAATCAGTTATCTTCAGTCCAGGGATGTGGACTATTCCTCCATTTGCATAAGGTGCAATCAGCATTATAAATAATGATTATGGCAATCCAGTTGCTCACCTTGTATACAGAGCAATCAGCTTTCATACATGTACTGATGTGGCACTTCCCTACAGCATATCTTGCAGGCTGCAATTGGATGCCAATCCCAATGACCACACATTAGGCGCAATCAGCCATCATAAGTAAGGGTTGTGGCAACCCTATAGCCCACATTGGTCAAGATGCTATTATCTAATAATGCAATCACACTGCCCACCTTGTATACAGTACAATCAGGCATCCTAAGTGTAGGGATATAGTAACCCCACACCCACCTTCCATAAGGTGCAATCTGCCATCATAGGTTTAGGGATGTGGCACACCAACATCCTCATAGGTGTGGAGTTCTGGCAACCACACAGTCCTGCTGGTAAAAGATATAATCAGCCATCATAGGTCTAGTATGCAATGGCCCAACCACAAACTTACATACATGATAGTCAGCCCAGATACTTAAGGGTTGTGACAACCTCACCACCCACTTTATATAAAGTGCAATTAACCATGATAAGTTTGGGGATGTGGCAACCACACCACTCACCTTGCACACCATGCTATCAGGCATCACAACTAAGGTCTATGATTACCTAGCTGTCTCCTTGGTACAAGGTGAAACAGGCATCATAAATGTAGGGACATGGCAACCCAACTCCCCACCTTCCATTTGCTGCCATATGCATCTTATAAGTAGGACTGTGGCAACTCCACTGCCTACCTTGTATAAGATTCAATCAGCTATCATAAGCAAGTGGATGCAAAAACCCCACTGCCCACCTTGTATAGCATGGACTCAGCCATCATAGGCAGAGATATAGCAACTGTCCACCCACTTGCATAATGTGTAATCAGCAACTATAGGTGTAGGAGCATGGTGATCCCCACCCACCTTCGATAAGGTACAATCACCCATCATGGTGGGTGGATTGCTCTCACCTTGCTGCCCAGTTACGGATACGTATCAGCGTCTGCTGTAGTTATGGTAAGCAGGAAATCTCACCCATGAGGACTTGTTGAACAGCCAGAGGCCTGTAACCTCCTGGCACTGTCCACCCTGGAGAGAAGAAAGGTGTATGGTATAAAAAATATTAACATACATGCATACATACACATATGTTTACATATATATAATATATACATATACTGTATATATATACAGTATATGTATATTATATACATACATACACATATATATATAATATATAATATTCCTCACTATTACAGCAACACCCTCTTGTTCTCCAACAGCAACCTCCTTCCTCTCCTCATCCTGTTAACAGCAATGTCTCTTTATTCCATCCCTCCATCAGCAACCCTTCATTCCTCCGATGGCAAAAGCCCCTTGCTTTCTTTCAAGAAAAAAACATCTCAATCATCTGTCCCAACAACCAACAGCAACCGCCTCCCTCCAGTCCAATAGCAACCCCATAATTACCTCCATCACAAAAACAATTCCATTCATCCCTCCATAGGAAAAGCAATCCTGCCCCCTTTCCTGCCAAGAGCAGCTCTTCCTCCAACAGCAACCCATCCGTCCCTCTAATTGCTATCCGCTCCGTCTTCAGCACCCGCTCCTCCCTAGCACTTAGCACCAGAGCAACCTCTCGCTACTATCAGCCGTCTTCCCACCAAAAGCAATACCTTATCTTCCTCCTTCCAGTAGCAATCTCCAACTCCATCCCTCCTTTCAGTAGCAATCTCCCCTTCAACCCCACCCTCCCTGCAATAGCAACCCCGCTTTTACCCCCCTCCCTCTTAAGCTCTTGGCTGATGGTTGGGAGATGCAGTCAGGGCAGCTTTAATTCTACCGCATTCGAAGATCGAAAAACCAAAACCAGCGCTACCGTGTTCTTCCCGCCGACGGAGCGCCTGCTTTGACGCCGTGTTATCCACCGCTATGAGCAGCAGTTTATAAAACGGAGGACATTTGATACACACACACACACACACACACACACATATATATATATATATATATATATATATATATATATATATATATATATATATATATATATATATATATATATATATATATATATATATATATAGAGAGAGAGAGAGAGAGAGAGAGAGAGAGAGAGAGAGAGAGAGAGAGAGAGAGAATCGTACTTACAATAATAAGCCCGTGTTTGACACTAATAAACATAATATGGTATTAAGAGTATTGTAAATCAAAATCACCTAATGAAAAGAAACAGTCAGATCTCCCCCCCTGTGGACTCGTTAGGAAAACCACCTTCAAGTAACTTTGCTTTGTGACGACACTCTTCTGCTCCTGGAAACAAGGAAAAAGTTTCTTGGAACGAAAGCCTGAGCTCCTCATACTCCCCGACCAGGGAAATAAGGGGGAGACTGAGAATAAAGAAATTGCACGTATGTGCGTGAGAGAGAGAGAGAGAGAGAGAGAGAGAGAGAGAGAGAGAGAGAGAGAGAGAGAACTATAGTTGTAACTGAAAACCTATTCCAGACCTGTAACGTTTTGTCATGGTTAAGAAATTCAATACGTGAATGGTAACTTTCGTGAATGTAACTTTCTGTTCAATAACGGTAAAAGCCTCTACCTAGGGGCCATAGTAAGGCTGAAAGTGCTTTTGGTATACATTCAAAAATCAGTATCACTTAATCTATTTATTAATCATCATGTTCTGTGAGAGAAAAAGGGAGTGGGAAAATACTGGATTCTAACAGTAATTGTCTTGAGTTCTGAATATGACCGCACTGATAATATATTTTAAGGCAAATAATTCCAACAATTATCTCTTAGAAAGCCCTGCGCTCTTAAATTTATACGCATATTTTGGGTCAAAGCTGGCTCCAAACCAACAACAGCCTTCGAGGTTGAAAATACACAACACTGCAATCATACAATCCAGACGCACGTTCACACGCACACAACTCACACAGAGTGCGCGCACGATAATACGCAACCACTGTGCTTCGTTGATTCTACTCCTTGCCTGCTATAATATATTCTGTCGGAAGGAAGCAGTTCACCTAAACGGGGACTAAATAATACATGGTCACGGTGGGTACCAAAGAGCTCGCCTACAAGTGGGCTCCAGAGGACTAGATGGAATAATGTTCATACACAGCCTGAACTGAACAGTAACGATTAATAGTGGAGTATATCCAAAAAAAAAATTGTCAAGTTGTTACACTAACGGAGGGTGGCTCTGAAGAATAAACAGCGCAGATGTCCCGACCACATGCATACTGGATGAACTCCCTCTATATCAAAACTTCCACAACATTAGCCATAATATTATCATACACCTCAGAGATGGTTTGTCGGTAATTTGCCAAAGCCCATACACACAATGTCCCATTCACCTCCATCTTGAACCCTCTTCTGCTCCCTTTCCAACACCTCTTTCAGCCAGTCTAACTCCTCCTTGATTTTACTCTTCTCCTTCAACTGAATACTTGAATTGTACAATCTCCACAAACCTGTCATTCTCCATTCTCTCTACTTGCCTAATCATCACAAAAGACTAATCCATTCTTTCACCCATGCCAACCTTTATATAGAGTCAAAGTATTCTCATATTTCTCAACTTTTTTGATTCTTCTTATGCAAAATACTACTGTGCAAAGCCTTAGTACCGTGGGCTTTAACCTTTCTTTTCCTTCCACATTCACTAGCCATGCTAATTCCATTCAGGAGAGTAAGTTCCAACGTCCATACTAACATTCATTGGTCCATCTTACGGGTTCATATTCCCTCGTAACTCTCCCATCTTACAAGAACTTTAAATCTATTTCACGAGTTCTTTGGACTTCTTTTAACTGTCCGCTGTAGCACTGTATCTCTGCAAACAGCGACCATTCTATGACTCATTCACAACATAATTATTCCTTACTTCACGTTTTTACACCTTTATCTACTGCCCGTTCTTTGACTTCTAGCATCATTCCATCCTTAGATACAGAACAGCCATGGAAACATAATTCAATCTGGTCCTGAACTCTTCTTTACATCAAAGCAGTTTCTGTCCCACCTATGCAATCTAACACAAGCTTCACTTCCATCATAAAAACTTTCAGCCACTCTCAGTACCTTGCTTCTATACCACACCTCAACACCCAACACACTCCCCTTCTATTCATTCTGTTACAAGTTTTTTCTAGATCCAGTGATGTCACATATAGTGTTTTTCCCTTTACTGTCAAACGTCTCACATAACTGTCTCTTAGCAAACACTTAGTCCCCTCTTCCTTGACTAACCCACACCTTTCTTCTCACATCAGTCCATCACTTGTCTTACTTTCTATATCAAAACCTTACTATACACAATCCCTGACATGCCAAGTGACATTATAGATCTATATTACCTCTATTGCCTTTACCTTTATATAATGGAATAATCATTCCTCTAACCCTATCCTTCAAAACTTTTCCCTCATGCAAATATAGCTAGCAAACCTTCTTCAACCACTCAGTCACACTTTTACCACCGCACTGCATTATCTCTCACAAAATCCCATCAGCTTCTCGTGCCTTTCCATTCTTCAACCTCTCCATTGCCCCTTTGCACCATCCTTAACAGTCACTTCCACAAGCATTCTTAATACACACACACACACACACACACACATATATATATATATATATATACATATATATATATATATATATATATATATATATATATATATATATATATATATATATATATATATATATATATATATATATATATATATATATATATATATATATATAAAATTTTCTGTATATGCCCCTCTTCTCTGAAACAGTTCCACAAGTCAACTGCAAATTATACCACAAAAGCAACTTTCCTAAGTCGTTGCATTCCGGTTAGGAAAAGGTGATACTTGGATGTCAAGGGTCATATAGGAATTTGACTTTGGCTATGACCTTTGAACAAAGCAAGTTAAAAAGATCCCTATGATGCTGATGTGCAATATGAGGTCAAAGTCAAACCAATCTTTGAGGATACTGGATAATTATGAATTTTTCTTGCAAAATATTGAACAATGTAACATTACAGTCCCTTCAACTTGCAGAACACCTGTGAACAAACCTCATATAATCTGTAATCTGATGTTAATGATTAGCTTACATCGGTACTGTATGCCTTTAGTTATCAAGAAAGTATGGTAAATGTAGTTTGGCAACATTTGTTTGTGGTCATTGAATTCTAACGTGTTCTGTCCTGCCATCTCGTCGTCACGGAATTGTTGAATCAGGAGTCAGGACTAGGCCTACAATGCCTATGCTGAATGAGGGGTGGTGACAGTCACGGAGACAAGGGAAAGCAGAGAGGGGGCCTACTGTATTCTGAATAATGTCAGCTATTGTACCTCTTTCAATTACAGTATGAATACACTAATTTTGACAGGAATGAAAGAAGGAAGGGAAATTTCAGAATTGTTCCCATTCTTTTTTTCATTTGATGGAGATGGAAGGATTTCCATTGATGTGTTTTTCCATTTGGGTGATGTCTGATGAGTACCTTTGATGGAAAGGGAGAGATTTGTAATAATACACTTGAAATCTTTGATCGGTGTGTAATGAATAGGCCTAGCTTTGATGGAGAGGAGATTCACTTGGACTTGGTTTTCTTGGATTTCACAGATGTATAATCTAAAAACTGGTTAATTGAACTATTGCTGAAGTAAGCTTGGAATATTTATTATCCTTATCACATTGAATTTTCAAAGTGGCTACCAATACCACTGATACTTAATGCCGCTCTTTGCAATATGGAATTTGTACTTATCAGAATTTCTGGTTTGTTTTTTATGTGCTGTGAAGCTTCCATTATTCTTTGCAGAAGTTCCTGATTGATGCTAATTTTGTTCTTGTACACTATTTATTTCATGTATCCCCAGAGATGATAATCCAGCAGTGTTAGGTCTGGTGATCTTGCAGACCAATTGTGTGGTCCTCTTCACATCATATCCTT
This sequence comes from Macrobrachium rosenbergii, assembly GCF_040412425.1. Lineage (NCBI taxonomy): Eukaryota > Metazoa > Arthropoda > Malacostraca > Decapoda > Palaemonidae > Macrobrachium > Macrobrachium rosenbergii. The sequence continues at coordinate 46,204,840 of NC_089784.1, forward strand.
ATATTCCACATTGCTGAAACAGTGAGGCATTGTCCCCAGTTTCTTGCTCTCCACACAAAACAGGAATCAAACACTTGTAATCTTGGCAGACACGCTCACTTATTTTGGCTTTTGGAAAAGTGAGACTGTTGAGAGTGGCAAGTAAACCGATCAGCTGATTGCTTGCCTTGCCCATCCCCCTCCCCCCCACAAATCCAAGGTTACTCCATCATCCCCATGCGCCGCCATCTTACTCACCTGAGAGCAGAATTAATGACGAATGGTTATTTTAAAAATTCACCTCACCGACAAACAAAGCCTTAAAATGCGTATCTTTATAAGACATTTGCTGCTCAGAATTACTTTTTTTTCATTTCCCGAAATATTTGCATAAACTCGTGTTACATATTGTATAACCATCACCTGTTGAACTATACACAATAAGAACTTCATATCTGCCATACATAATTTACTGATGAAGATGATGAGGAGAGAGAAATCAAGGACAAGGTCATGACTTTGGATATCAAACATAATGTAGGAATTTAACTTTGACAATCACTTTTGAAGTATACAAGATAGACACTATATTTGGCATGCATAATCCACTAACAGTGCCAGACTGCAGATATGAAATCAACCATACAGAGACTTTAATTTTGACCGCATAATCCTCTAATGGTATCAATATACAGAATGAGATCAAGGACATACTTTGACGCCAAAAATAATATAGGAATTTGATTTTGGCTATAACCTTTGGTCTCCCTTCAAGCACATTCATGTCTCATGATATACCTTTGTACCAAGGAGATTTGATGACACAGTAAGTAAAACAAATACACTGACAGGTAATATCCCTTCGTGCCTATTTATATATCAGTCTTGAGTGGAATCTCTTGAAGTATTAGAGTAGGAGTTATGTTGATGAGGTATGTGTGACAAATACTCTGGTGGAAAGAGAGAGACGGACGAAGCTTCTCCATGCACATCCTTGCATGATGGTCGACCTTTACACCAAATCTGACTGAAAACATTCAATTATGTAACATGACATACAATGACGGCCAGACAGAGGGTCAGATGAACACAACAAAAATACAAACAAGTGAAGTGAAAACTAGACAGCTTGGACTTGATGACTGGATACCAATAATAACAAGCATACTGAAAGCATTGCTAAATCATTTCATGAACTTACCAATATCTACTGAACGTTTCTCTAAAAGCATTCCGCCTGACGTAATCTGACAAACACATATATGATTTACCTTCGTACATATAAATGCAAAATGGTTTACCAAAACCACTTCATCCAAGCATAAAGAGCTGCAATGAGAAGATACATGGCAGGTATTCTTATGGACAAACGTGGAAACTGACAGATGGACAATCACCCTCATGTATTTCTACCCATGGAAATCCACCTTAGTAATAGGGGTGATGGAATCTCTTCCATAGTATAACAGGAACTACTTTGTCAACTTAAGGAGTTGCAGATATTTTTCTTATGCAAGCCCAGTGAAGATAATTAAAATTGCTGTCATCTGCAGGGACTTTTTTTAGTTCAATATGAACTCCAAATGTGATGTCTCTAACTCTTGCAGCCTAATAGTTTAGGCTGTGAATGAATTCATGCACATACGAACAAATGGATGATCTTCTTTAACTCACATCCATACATGATGAACAGACAGACATATGAACACTTTCCCTTTAATACCCATCAATGCATGACACCTAAGCATGATGGTCTACTTTCGCTCTGTACAGCCTTTGTTGGCCGAGTTGGTTGAGCTTCAGACCGTCATTCGATGGGCCGGAGTTCGATTCCGCCGCCGGCTGATGAAGAGTTAGAGGAATTTACTGGTGATAGAAATTCATTTCTCGCTATAATGTGGTTCGGATTCCACAATAAGCTGTAGGTCCCGTTGCTAAGTAACCAATTGGTTCTTAGCCACGTAAAATAAGTCTAATCCTTCGGGCCAGCCCTAGGAGAGCTGTTAATCAGCTCAGTGGTCTGTAAAACTAAGCTATACTTACTTACTTCGCTCTGTACAGAAATCCCTTCTACCATGTATAAGGAGCTGTGATAACAAGGTATGACAAACGAACAAAGAAACACACACAGTTGATCTCCCTTGAAGCACACCAAAGCATGATTGTCTACCTTTGGACCAAGTTTGAATCAGAGTATCTTCAACTCTTCAGTTGTAGTGGCGACGTGTGAAAGACAGTGACAGACAGACGAATTCTCCTCATGATGGCAAGGTAAGTGTTACAAACACACTGGTGGACAGATGGATACCATCTCACTACACGCGTATCTTGAGGGTAATTTCTTGAACTAAGTAGGAGTTATGATGATAAGGTATGTGTGACAAACACCCTGATGGACAGACACAGACGGACGATGTCTTCCCATTCACATCGTTGCATGATGGTTGACCTTTGTACCAAAGTTTGACCAAAATCCTTCAATCGTGTAACGTTAGTTGTAATGACAAGGTAAGTGTGACGGACACCCTGCAGGACCGACAAACTGAAAGACGGAAAAAAGACAATGACCGTTGCTGCTGCAAATTCAGCATGTTTCTTATTAGTGGAAGCGTCCACATATATTACACAGTTCATAACGAGCAAGAGACAGTGAGAAACTCAAGAGTCTCAGTTTCTGCCATGGCGTAATTTCCTTATTTCTCATAAACCACATAAAAATATTGTGGTAATACTTTTAATAGAACCTGGGATACAGGTGCAGAGAGTTAACGTAACACAAAAACCAATAAAGGGTAAGCATGATGAAGGGAACCTTTTCGGTAAATGAACTTCAAAGCGAGGCTGTTCAAGGCCATGAGAAAGACTGTGGCATTAGTCGCGATTTAAGAACATTAGTTACATATACGATCATTCTGGCATCAAGAAATTAAACGTGGAACTGAAATCAACACCTGCCAAAGCAAATGCTGCGTTGTTGATTAAGAAAAAAAATATTTGGAAGCATTGGATGTTGAGTGGTCCGCTAATCAGAAACTCGGAAAATCGAATCTCACCTGTAAGAAAGCGCATTGAGGTCAAAATATTTCTTATAATTTGCAGTGATGAGTCACAGATTTTTATCTTCAGTAGGCAGCCATTGGACCAACTAAGTATTTCAACTGACTTTCCGATTAGTTTACTGAAGTGGCATTTAATCATAAAACATAACAAAAACCAGTATACTTTCTAATGGAGAACACCGCCTAGGTAGACACTCAGGGCACAGTCACGGGTTTGTGAAATAAATTATTTCCAACATCAGAGAGAAAGAAAGAAACAGATAGGAAATAGAAGACTTGGCTTACTTCTACCAAGTTCGTGCCTGAAACCTTTCACTGTGACGAATCTCTCTCCATTTCAAATCCCCACGCACAAAATGCCTGTTAGTGAGGGCACCCTTGAGAGAGAGAGAGAGAGAGAGAGAGAGAGAGAGAGAGAGAGAGAGAGAGAGAGAGAGAGAGAGAGAGAAATAATGTTTTCAATTTCTAATCCTCATTTGCAAACTAATAAGTGATGGACCGCCGCTTCTAATACACACACACACACACACACACACACACACACACATATATATATATATATATATATATATATATATATATATATATATATATATATATATATATATATATATATATATATATATATATATATATATATATATATATATATATATATATATATACATATACATATACACACACACATGCACAGAAAGAGCTAGTGTATGTGATTAACCTTTATTTCAAGTCCTCACTTGCAACATACCTGTTGGTGCGGGTACCCCTATAGAGAGAGAGAGAGAGAGAGAGAGAGAGAGAGAGAGAGAGAGAGAGAGAGAGAGAGAGAGAGAGAGGCAGGCTCTGGGAATTTCCCCATTTCCGGACCAGAGCGAGTGAGAGAAGTCACCGAACAGTAATCCTCTTCCCTTCCGGGGAAAACATCAGTAAATACGCATTCGCACTGATGTGACCTTTTCTAGCTTCGCGTTGTTTACTGGTGCTGTTCTGTATGTAAAATAATTTGCTGTTTCTTTTCGTGTTCGATGCATATTTTATTACTCTAGAGTCGTGATACTCTTGGAAAAATGTGATGCCAAAGATATTCATATTACTTCTAAATTTTAAACTGTTTAAAGACGTGAACTTTTCAGAAATAAAACAGACAGATCTACTGAAGACAAAACGATATGTCGGGGAGACTGGCAGAAGTTTGTCGATTTGTAGGTGAACAAAGAAAAGCCTGTCTGTGTGCTCCTGGAGGGATTGTGGAAACACTTTCCCTGTGTCAGGATCACGGATTAGTTTTTAGAAATAGTAAGAGATCTCTTGGTGGAAAAACTGGCATTTTTTTCAAGTTATACTCCAATTTAATTTTAGTTGACAGTACTCCAATTCCCTCGGGGGGGGGGGGCGGCTTTAGTGCCACCAGTGCACCTCACATGATACACTGTAAGTATTCCAAGAGGATGTCTGCAGCATTCCTTCTGCCCCTAGCTGCACCCACATTTTAGCCTTTTACCTTACATCCCTCCCCACTTCCCTTATTCAGTCTTGCTGTCCAACACCTCTATTGCTTCTCAGTGCAACTGCGGGATTTTCTCCCAGTTTCACCTTTAGATCCTAGTACTTCATCTCCTCTATTTTCTGGACCGCTTTATCTTGCTGCCCAACCACTTCAAGCGCTGAATGGCCGAAAGTGCCCAAGTACTTGGACTGACAGCTTAAATTTCAGAGCTGCCTGCGCAGGATTAAGATGAGACTGATTTTCAAAGATTCCTGAGGCGGGCACCGTTGCTTTCTTCGAGTATTTGACAGGACATTAACAACGATCAAAATGGAAATGACCATTCCACCCCTAAAGAGATCCCCTTGGCTTCGGGACTGGCTGTTTCAAAATCTGTATCTGACTAGCAACATACAGTATGCATACCTTAGCAAGCGTTCAATTGCGCTTTTAAACACTGAAATCATTATCATATAATATTCTTGTTGGGAATGTTTACGGGTTTGCTTTGTTTGCTTCGTTGCTAATATTCCACATTTTAATTTCATAGCTGAAGAGGCATGTTGGAAAACATGGGGAAATCTTCCATGTTTTATAATTTGAAATGCACACCCACAACTACACACCCACTCCACACACACATATATTATATATATATATATTATATATATATATATATATATATATATATATATATATATATATATATATATATATTATATATATGTATACATACATGAAAAAAGAAAAATATACATTAATTACATGTACAAATATTTAAATCATAATACATGAAAAAAAATACAACTAATATTTTCTTTATTTCAGTAATTTGTTAGAGGCAGCGACTTAAGAGTCCACATGACACTATCCCCCACAACAAAGGCAGGCAGTAACCACTAGGCCTCAGCCGCAATTCGTATTTCAGCCAACAGCTGTCATACAGCAAAAAGAAAGCAGACAATGGCCTTTTCAGTATTATTCGTCAATGATGGCCAACGTAATTACAATCGCATTTTTTTTTGTAACTGGAAAATATACTTACTCTACAACAGAATAGGTAAACACGACATAAACTCTTTTACATAATTAATTTTCTCTAATTTAATTTGAGGCTCATAATGCCTAGATTAAGCGGATCCGAGCGACCCCTGACCTTTAAGCAAGTCGAACCTACCTGTCGCTCGTTGCTTGCATTTCTCATGATAGTGATCGTTAAGTACTTCTGCGCGCGCATGTGTGTTCGTTATTGTGAGTATTTTATTTATTCATTCTTCATTTGGAACCACATAAAGTGAATACGTTAGTGATTTTCTTTATGCAGTGGATATTTGGTGGATATATGAACTCCGCATTCGTCATTGTTTGATAGATATGTGGGCCTTTTCCCTTCATTCTGTAATTATTTGGTGGTTAAGTGTGTGAATCTTTCCCATTGCAATCATTATTTCGTAGACACCTGGGACTTTTCTTCACTCAGTTTTTATTTGGTGGGTATGAAAATTATTAATCTTTCAATCATTATTTCCTAGATGTGGGTGGTTTTCTCATGTAATCATTTGTTTGCTCAGTATCTTTCATTTGGTGGACATACGGGTATTTTTTCCTCACTCATTCATTATCTGGAAGGCACGATATGTGTTTTCTTTGCTCACGCATTCACTGTTTGGCAAATATGTCTGGTAAAGAATTCTGAACTTAATTATTATTTGAAAGATCTGTCATGGAAAGGCACTGCAATACTATTTCAACTTCAGAAACAACATTTTATTTCTGAGATGAGGAAAAAGCCCTCTTTACTGATAAAAATCTTATTTGAACTTGAGAATGGGTGCTTCTGTCAGACAAATACAAAAAAATTGCATTAATTCCTGAAAATATGGAATTTCTAGAATGGGTGCCTCTGTCAGACAAATACAATAAAATTGCATTAATTCCTGAAAATATGGAATTTCTAGACACAACTCAAGTGTTTAGTTTCAATGGCTCCAAAAATAACTGTATAAAGTGTCCTTGTTGACTAGGAAACGGGAAACATTTTTATTAGACAACGGGGAAAACATGCCAAATTTTCTTTGAAAAATTAAAAGGGCAAACTACGAATAACAACTGAACCAGCTTCAAACACGTCTCTGCATGGTGATTGCAACACTTGATTAATTCCCTTAGTGACCCAGCGTCATTTTAAAATCATTTCTACCAACTGAAAACATAGTAAATTATGCATTTCAGAGGAAAAGTCGAGGAAGTTTCTCACAAGAAGAGGACAAACATAAATCTTTGGAGAATACAAAGCCAATAAAGAAGTTTTTTCTTGTTACTGTGAAAATCTACCTCACAAATGAAAGCTCTCACTCCTCGAGGAATGAGTACTGAGGGAAGCGAAACTCTTCCTGAGATTTTAGGCAGTGAAGATGCCCCAAAACATTAATAGTAATGCAACCAATCTGTAAAAATAACAAGGGAGGCAGGAGGGCAATTTTGATAATATTTGATATAATTATAAAAATGGACAGCAACCTCTTATTGCATCTCTATGATCTGCAGGAACGTTACTTATGTTTGGTATTTGTGGAAATATCTGAAATATTTGCAAGCTTGCTTCACTTTAGTCTGAAAATATTACTTGTTTAAGTTACTAATTTACGAAGTAATGGGGACATATCTGAAATATTCGGAAGCACTATGGAAAAATGATTATTCACTGTAGTCCAAAAAAAAAAAAAAATCTAAGTCATATAAAAAACAACAATTCGGAGGAATATAGGAAATATTTGTAAACATGCATCATTAAGAAATTATTATATCACTACAGTCTGCGACACCGAAGATATTATCAAATACTGAAGTATTTTTGTACCTATCACTGCAGTTCGGACATATATTTCCATAAGAGTAAATCATTTAGGTCCTTTTGGGGAATATCTTGAATATTGACATAATTATCAGCATCACTTGCTAATTAATAAGAATAACCTTGGTATTACTAGGAAATACTTTAAAGATTACCAAGAAATTTCTTTGTAATTCGGACGCATCTTACAAATCTTAGTGAATAATTTAGGCCATTCTGGAAAACATCTGATTTACTTATAGAAAATGTAGACCCTGAAAAAGATTTCAAGAGACAAAAAAATCATGGTCAGGTCCTTCATCTCAAAAGTTGATGACGCGCACGTGACTGAATCCTTCTGAACCTCATTAAATGTGACACGCCAAGTTGACTGAATGAAGCGTGTTACGCGCCCTTGCTTAGCAGCTACTCGAATTCCCAGTCATAATTCAGTGACAGCTCCGTATTCAGGCACGTGATCAAGTTGAAAAAAGCGTGAAAACATATGACATGCTACACTACACACACTCGCGAGGGAAACCCAATAGACAGACGTTGCATCAGCCAGCACACAGGAAGAACAGGAGGAGAAAAAGAGCAAACCGTGATATAGGTCCATATTCAGCACTCAAGGGGGAGAACATGCTGCCACTGGTACCATTCCAAAAAGGCAATCAGAAAAAAAGCGATAGGTACTGCGCCCATATTTGCAGGCAAAAGAGGAAAAAACAAAAGGTATTCCTTTTTCCTGGAGGAAAAAAAGATATCTTGCCCTTATTAACGCACAGGATATAAAAGATATTACAATATAATTTTCACGAAAAAAGGAAAAGCAACAGTAAAACAACGGTTGATAAGCCAGAGGGCAGTCGTACAGCAACCGCTCCTCTGCTGGCTCACACATACTGTATTGCACGAATATTATCCAGCACTGGGCAGAGAGGACTCCCCATGACCATGGCGTCAACCTGCATCAATGATTTACCATTAAAAACGACTGTCGTTATATAGACGACACATTTATCTTATTGAAAGATTTTTACAGTATGCAAGTGTGGTCCACTCGAATACAAAATTTACTATTGATTACGGACAAGTGACAACTTGCTTTTGTAGATATTGAAGTTTCTCATATTAATTCTGGGTTTTATACTTCGATTTTCAGGAAGAAGACATTTGCTGATTTGGGCAATAATTTTCTAAGTTTTTGTAATGATACATATATAATGAACTTATAACGAAGTGGCCAGTAAGAATCAGAGTCAAGGTGTATTCTGATTTATTGACACAAAATCTCTGACGCGTCTAGAACTCTTGCGAGTGTAGAAGTAGCATTTGACATTACAGAAAACGAGGGATATCTATATACAGTCAGATGTGTTTTCTCACACCTGAAGAATGGTTGACAATTCTATATACAAATTAGGAAGAGGTTTCAAATACATATGGTTGGATCGCTTAAATCAGGGGCACTGGATCTGTGTTTCTTGAGAGTACTCGGTGCGTCAGGTAGATTTCTGTTTTGAAGCGAGGATGCCCTGAGGGTTCCAGTACTTCCCCCAACAAAAAAAAAAATAAACCTAGGGAAATGGGTTACAGTCTGGGATGTAGGCTAGTTTTAATCTGTCGGTGGAGACCCAAGTGATCCTCCCATCCACCCTCAGCCGATACACTTTTTCTCTCCGTTGCAGTATGCAGTGTGGTCCCAAGTAGGCTGGAGAGAGGGGGGCTTGTATGCATTTGTTCTTGTGAATGCAGACTTTGCTCTTTTAAGGTCTTTGGGGATGTATTCTTTTCTTGCTGTGTCATATGTTGTCTTTGTCGGCATGATGTTTGCCGATGCATGCCCATAGAGTGCTTCTGTCAGCGGTGCGTTGAATGCTGTGTGCGGGGCTGTTCTTAGTCCCAGCAAGACCTACAGTAATTCCTTTCTTCAACTCCTGCCTTGACGTCTGGCGGTGAGTGCTGATTTGAGGAAGCGGTGTTGCCGCTCCACCATGCCGTTCACTTCTGGGTTGTATGCAGTTGAGTGAACGAGTTTTGTCCCAAGGCTGGCAGTGAGGGAGCTCCATAAGGTGGAGGTGAAGTTGGCTCCTCTGTCGCTTGTTGTGTATTGCGGCACTCCATGCCTGCTGACCCAGCCTATTAGTGCTTTCACACAACTCTCTGCTGCCTGCTGCCTTACTGGTATTACTTCTGGCCATCTGGTGTTCCTGTCGATGATCGTGAAGAGATGCCTATACCCCTTGGAGGGGGCAGGGATCCCATGATGTCGACGTGGATGTGGGTCAGTCATCGCTGAGTTGTCTGGAACTCTCCTATCCCTGTTTCTGTGTGCCTCATTATTTTTGATGTTTGAATGGGAGGCATTCTCCTGCCCACTTTTTGATGTTCGCCTTCATTCTCCACCAGATGTACCGCTCCGACAGGGTTTGGGCGGTGGATCTGCCCAATGGGTGGGACAGGTTGTGAGTGAGGTTGAAGGCTTTCTTTCTCAATTCTAATGGTAGGTATGGCCGAATGCATTTGGTGCTCGTCTCACAGGTGATGGTTGTCTCTCTGTCATTGATGGATAGATCACCAGACATAAGGGGAGGTTTATCCTGCCAAAGTCGCTGTAGGTCTGCATCATCCTTCTGAGCCAATGCTATTTCAGGATATAATATCCTGATCTGGACGGTGTTGATGGAGTTTTAGGAGAGGGCGTCTGCCACGTTGTTGAGAGAGCCCTTTAAGTATCTGATGGTGCAGGAGTGTTCTGCTATCAACAATAGGTGACACTACTGTCTTGCTGACCACCCATCTCCACTTTTGGTGAAGGTGTGTACCAGCGGTTGGTGGTCAGTCTGCACCATGCACTGTCGGATGCTTGCTGCTGCAACATTGTTACTGGATGGGCTGGTGCTGGCAGTGTTGGTGGTGTCAGTCACCTTCAGGGTCACCAGTATAACAAGGTGGCAAGTAAGAGGCAGAGTGAAGGTGTATTCTGATTTATTGACACAAAATTTCTGACACGTAAAAGTAGCATTTGACATTAGGGAAAAACTGAGGGATATCTTAATACAGTCAGATGTGTTTTCTCACACCTGAAGAATGGTTAACAATTCTATATACAAATGAGGAAGAGATCTCAAATACATATGGCTGGAAAGCTTGCAGTGCCTGACATGCATTAGTAATTACAGTTCTAACATTGACATAAAGCAGCTTCAGAAAAATGCATAAAAGATTGCTTGAATCAGGAGCACCGGATCTGTGTTTCTTGAGAGTACTTGGTGTGTCATGTAGATGTCTGTCCTGAAGCAAGGATGCCCTGAGGGTCCTGGCGACAGACCGGGACCTCACAAATTCTCTTCTTGCTTTTTCCACACAGCCTTTCTTCTGGATGGCCTGAGTTCCACAAAGGGGTTGTTTTTTAAAGGCAAATTTCATTAGGAATTTTTTTTCCAAATGGTTTATTTTTTAAATGCCTTAAAAAATGTTTAAATAAGAAGGTTTTACCCAACAATTCTATCCAGACAGCACCAAGGATGCCTTCCTAAGTTAATGTTCCTATTTTACTCATTACAATACTCTGTACCCCAAGTTCAACAAATCATTAGACACTATTGTCAGGCCATAAAATGTCAATTGATACCAACAAATCTACTGTAAAATGTAAAGACAAGCTGAACCCCCTTATGGCTTCTAATGTAGCCTATTTACATACTTACCCAGATGTGATCTAGGAAAATATGTTGGAGCTCCCAGGAGACTTTTTAAGGTTTACATAGATTGCCATAGGGGGGTGAGTTATCTTACTGGTGTGAAATAATCATCTGAATTTTCCAGCATCCGTGACTATGCAAAGAGGCATAAGAGTAACATAGAACATGAACATTTCCAAATTCTTAAAAAAGCAAACTGAGCTCTTCATAAAAATGGTTGTTCCAAATTTGAACACCCAAACTACCTCCAACACCCTCTGTACCTGGCATAAACGACGGACTTCCTTTCGCTTTTCCAGTCACTAGCCTTCCCTCCTCTACTGGAAATGCTTTCAGTTGTAATTAAGTACTTTGAGAAGAGTATTATTATTCTAATTTTATATTTCATTATTATTTTCATTTGAAAACTGGGCTGGTCCCCAAAACGTTGCACTAATGAAGCTATGTTAAACTGAAATGGACATCTACATTGGAACCATGTATGAACTATATAGGCTATGTATAAATAAATAAATATATATATATATATATATATATATATATATATATATATATATATATATACTGTACTTAATTACAACTGAAAGCATTTCCAGTAGAGGAAGGAAGGCTAGTGACTGGTAAAGCCTTGTTCTGGTGAGAGGAGTCCACGTAGATGTACCAACAAAGGGGGTATTTGGGAAATTGGCACAGGAAAGATACTCAACTGGATAGGCAGTCACGTAGGGGGAATAGGTTCTAAAGGAGCAGAGGTCAAGGGGCAGTGTGTGTCAGATCTGCGTCCGAGTGTGTCTATGTCTAGCGAAAATAGTGCAGCCCATTTTATGCTTTTTGCTGGATTAATTTTCCCATTCTCCAAGGAGTCGCCCATTTTCTATATTGAAACATATTGCTTTTGGTGCACTACCTTTGACCTCCTTGGTAGCTCTGTTGACCACGTGGTAAGGGCTTTGACCTTGTGGGTTGCTTGTGTGCCATGCAGGCTGTCCAACTTTCACTTCTGCCATCATCCCAGCAGGGATTATCCCCAAGTGTGGCTTAGTAACCTGGAAGAGGGCTTAACACAGTCACAAGTTCAGGGGAAGAAATAAAAAAAAAAAAAGCCCCCAAGGGAATAACAACTAGAGATTTTGAGAAGAAGCAATTACTCCACAACCGACTGTTTGTGTCAGCAGTGAGATAAAATTATTTTACTTTAAGTTCTTTGAAAAACAAGGTTCTTGAAAGGCGAGTTGACTTGGGAAGGGTATCCTCGTTGCAATATGTATATATACAATGTGTGTGTGTATAACTGATTCACAAAGAGACTGACCATCAAAGCTGGCCTTGGAATGAATAAGCTGATTACATATTTATAAAAGTAAAGCACTTAATATATTCTCCATTTGGGAAACAATAATAATTTTTGCAAAATAAACATTTTCAAACTCTATTAAAGATACAAATATATAGAAAATATATATAAAGTAACTAATTAGTAATTAAGTCAGTGATTTTATCTTTAAGGTCATTCTTGAACACTTCACTAATACAGGGGTCCTAATACATGGCAGGGCTACGATTGAAATTACAACTGGAAGTAAGCTGTATACTTGCAGATTCTAAAAGATTTCATGAAGAGAAATCTTTCGATCTGGCAATCACTGAATTGATCCTGTGAGAGTTTTCACTCAAATGAATGAATATTGCATTGGATGTTTGCCCAGTTTTGACAGAATACTTATGCTGCTTAATTCTCACTTTTAAATCTTTACTAGGTTGGTCTATATAAAAAGAAGAGCAGTCCAAGAATGGAATTTTATATATCATGTTGTTGCTTTCCATAGGCTTTTTTTATCAACATTCCTTTTCATGTGTTATTATAGGACATCACTACCAGGTTAACATTAGAAGATTTTAAAAAAGGTTTTATGGTTTCAAAACCACTAAAACAAGGCAGGCTACAAATGTTCTTAAGGGTTTCTTTCTCCATGTTAGTTTCACTATATAACTTTTTGTGGACTTTGTTTTGGTAGGTCCACTAATTCTTCACATTTGTTGGATTCCAGGTGCATCTGTTCCTTATAATGCCCATCCCCAAGGATATTTGTATGTCATCTGTCAACTGTACAAGTTTTCTTGTACCCATACTTTTATATTTTTATTTGTCTGCTAGTAAAGAACCATGCGTCGAAAGGCCTAACAAACACTCTGTTGTTTCACTTTTCCTTCGTGGCTTTTGACTTTATTTATAATATACTAGCTGACCAACCTGGCACTGCCCGCGATAACTCTGAATGACAACAGATAAACTTTCTCTCTCTCTATCTCTCTCTCTCTCTTTTGCTGTCTCTCTCTCTCTCACTTTTCCCTCTTTCTCCTCCCTAACACCCCTCTACTCTCTCTCTCTCCAACCCTGCCTGTCTGTTTTCCTCTTTCTTCTCCTTAACACCCCCTCTCTCTCTCTCTCACTTCCTCTCCCTCTCACTCTCTCTTTCTGCCACCTCCTCCCAACCCCTACCCTCTTTGGTGCCATTGATATCTTACCCCTACAGTATTCTTTTCCAGAATATCAAAAGTATGATAAATTCGTAAAGTTCCTAAGTCTATGGGCATAACCAGCCCCGTTTCAAAGAAGCCCTTCCCACCCCCACCCCCTTTGGTGCTAGTGATGTCTTACACCCACAGTGCTGATTTTTAGATTAGTAATTCAAATGTATACCAAGTTTGGTTGAAATTGCTCAATGCGTTTCAGAGTTATGCTGGCACATACACACATATATACATACATATATCCATTTATATATGCACATACATATATATATGTGTATATTTATAATATATATATATATATAATATATACATAATGTATAATTTGGGGTGTTTATATTTTAGGTCTGTATTACATAACGACAGTAATCTACCAGTTCCACTGGCTATATATATAGTATGACAAATTTTCAGTATAGATTTGGGGTATGTGAGACACCCAACTACGATATCATAGCGCTTTTCCTTTAGACAATAACAGATTTGGGGAAAATTCATAAAACACACAAACCATCGAGACAAACACAATAGCCCATAGAATAACTCGAGAAAACCAGAATGAAGTAAGAAAGTCTGCGTTTCATAACTTTCATTAGATTAGCCTCGGTTAATCTGCCTCGAGGGTACAGCAAACGCAAGCCTTTGTCGCCTTACACTGATTACTGGCCACCGTTTTCCTTAGCATTTGCGCCTCACCTAAAATTCATTCCTCTCTCTCTCTCTTTCTCTCTCTCTTGGAGAAGATCATGAGAACTGAGAAATAATGGCAGCACTTAGTTTATAATAACAGTAATAATTACGGCTCCATCTTTAAGATAGGGAATATTGGTAGCACTGCAATAATAACAACAGCTTGCCCTTTCTCTGTCAGAGAAGCTCATCTTCAAAGGTGGTAGCTTATCCTGCTGAATTATAAACAACAACAACAATAATAATAATAATAATAATAATAATAATAATAATAATAATAATAAAAATAAAAATAATAATAACAATAAAGTAAAATCGAAAATAAACAAGTAAAAAATGCGTCAGAGTTTCTTCGGCGCAAATCAGATCTATCTTTCGGTGGTCGCGGTATAATGCTGTATGAGCTGCGGCCCATGAAACTTTCAGCCACGGCCCGGTGGTGGCATGTCTTATAGCGTTGCCAGACGCACGATCATGGCTAATTTTAACATTGAATAAAATGAAAACTACCGAGGCTAGAGGGCTGCAATTTGGTATGTTTGATGACTGGAGGGTGGATGATCAACATACCAATTTGCAGCCCTCTAGCCTCCTCAGTAGTTTTTAATATCTGAGGGCGGACAGAAAAAATGCGGACGGTCAGGCAAAGCCATATCAATAGTTTGCTTTTATAGAGAACTAAAAAGCTACCATTCGACCCAAGGTCCGTCAGTGAAGATGAAAGTTTAATTCTATCAGCAGGAGGCCAAAACTTTATTTGATCTCATCTCTCGCAAGATGTACGCATACAAAATATATAAATTCTTGGGAAACAAAAAAAACGCGACGGTCTAGAACAAACATTATTCGTGGGTAGAAGAGTGATACCAAATAGATAAAAAGCGATATGCAGAGCAGCGTGGATGCAAGAGATCAATAAATCCAACAACACATCATCATGCCACACGGACGCGCAAACAAACACACCCTAACGGGAGGTCCTCCCGCTTCCACTGTGCCAACCCAGTCAGATTTCCAGCACAGCCTATACTAGGTGGAGACAGGGTCTTCCTCCAATCCCCTGTCCCCACCCTCGTGAGGCCCTTTCGGTCACACCAACGTCCGTTGGCTCCTCACCCTCTCTTCGCCGACCGTGCCCTTGTTATTTCCCTTCCCCCTCCTTCGGACCCTTCCATCCCCTCTCGTTATGCTAAATCCTTTACACCCATCCAACGTCCCACTCGGGTCAGCTGTCCCAATTTACGCTGTCCTGCCCGGGCCCTTCGACCCATCTCTGCCGAAAGCTGTCCACCATATGCGTCTCCGGCAACAATACAATTCACCTGTCGGTCCAATTTCTTCTTTGTCTTACTGAATAATTTGCAGAGACTAGATCAACTTATTCACTACTTCTCAGATTCTTAAAAAAAATGAGTGATCAAATGCTACCAACAATAAGCATCTCCATCAAGTCATTCACATTTCTCAGTCTAATTATTATTATTATTATTATTATTATTATTATTATTATTATTATTATTATTATTATTCAGAAGATGATCCCTATTCTTAGGGAAAAGCTTCCAAAGAATATGCTGTTCATCTGAAAGAAGTAACAGAAATTAAAAGGAAATACAGAAAGAGATCAGTTATTAGAAATTAAAAAAATAAATTCAATCTTTATTTTATTTAAAAACTCAAAAGATTGAAAAAAATGTTATATTGTTTTATTGGATATTTATTATGTAATATATGGGAAGGACTAACGTCCAAACAGGATGATAGCTAATATAAAGAGAGTTTTGGAAATGAAACCTCATTTCTCGACATTTCATGGGAGAACGAGACAACTTTATTACGATACACATAGGTAAAAAACGTCAACGAAGACAGAAATATAAGTGAATATGCAGCAATAAATATGCCACAGAATACATGTATGCATTCAAAGAAACCTAATATATATATAATATATATATATACAGTATATATGCACACACATATATTTTTATAAATATTCTGTTGTTTGCCCTCTATGCATTTTTATTGTGGGAATATCATTCTAACGTGTCTTTGTATCGGCTGGGGTAGTGCTGGGTATTTAAAAAAATAACGTCTTTTAGTTAGCATTAAGGGCCTAAACCCACAGGGAAAGTTTCACCAAGTAACCTCTATTGAAGGTGGTCTTAAGCTTCCTTTTCCCTGTTCTATGTTTGGCGATGTTTTGACAAAATTTCAGACTGCCCTGAGCCATAAAGACATACTGGGGCGCTCCCAGCCGCCTTGGTTTGACCGAAGGAGGTCAGAGAGAAGAAAACTGTCGTACGGGAAACACACGTCCGTGCTTCCGACTCTTCGGCCCCTTTGTCCCTTTTCCATCTTTTATTTACTAAGTGAAGTGACAAAATAATCCCAGAACTCCGGGGCGTCCGTTGCACAGCGCAAACAGCCTACTTGAAGGTAAGTCTGGAATTTTGCAAAGTTTCGTCGATTCGCTAGTATCTCTTTCTGTATTTCCAGTTGCTTTGTTTTCCCTCTTCGCCACCGTCTACTATAACTCGGGTAACCAATTTATTTTATGAAGTCTAGAGGAAGAATAATTTATATTGCTTAGCGACATTCAACTATTCCCATGCAGTAATTAGGAATAAGGGAAGGTTAAGTAAGTAATTTTCAGCATTCAGGCAGCCTTGTGTCTCGATCCCATTGTTTGGAAGAGAAATAGCCTTTACCAGTACTAAATTGCATACGATATAATCCGTTGTGTTAAAACCTTATGTGAAGCGAAGGGGAAAATTGACTGTGTACGAAGGTGGGCGATTGTTCAGGAAATTTCCTCACTAACTACATATTCTTTCTGTGTCGGGTTTTTCTTCTCGACTGGCGACCTTGTTCAATTAATAATTGTCTGTCTTTGAGGTTAATTTTTAGCTTTAAATGACTAGTTACGTGTGTTCTTCACACTCTGGGCCTAATAAATTACGTTAATTAAGTAATAAACTCATCAGCCAAGCCCCACACATAACAATATATACAGTATATATATACATATATTATATACATACATACATATATGTATATATATATATATATATATACATATAACTATATATATATGCATATATATATTATATAGATGTATATATATATCTATATATACATTATAGATATACATATATACTGTATACATATACATATATATAATTATATATATGCATATATAATATATACGTATATATATGTATATATACATATACATAGTATATGTATTTGTATGTATATATATATATATATAAATATATATATACAATATATATTTATATATTTGTATAAATATATAAATATATATATACAAATATATATATATATATATATATATATATATATATATATATATATATATGTATGTATGTATAACTGAATCACGAAAAAATGGAACGTGATGAATATATAAATAAAGATGAAGGAAACAGGAACGGAGACACTGGAGTGCTGCACTCCAGTGTTTCCGTTTCCTTCGTGATTTTATCTTTATATATATATATATATATATATATATATATATATATATATATATATATATATATATATATATATAATGTGTTTCTTTGAATGCATACATGTATACTGTGACATGTTTATTGCTACATATTCACTTACATCTCTGTCTTCGTTGAGGTTTTTATCTAAGTGTATCTTAAGAAAGTTGTCTCGTTCTCATTCCCCAATGAACTGTCGAGAAATGACGTTTCATTTCCAAAACTCTCTGAATCGTGTTTTAGTCAAGGGGGCTGATTCCCTGCTGTATACATTTACGTCCTCCTGTGTTGTGTGTGCGCATGCTTGTGTGCATGTGTGTTTGTAATGTGTACGTAACAAAATTGGTTTACGCCATCCTGTTTATATGCTTATTTGTTAAGTATGAAACGGAATTCACCTTGTCTTTGTGTATATGTATGTATGTATGTGTGTACATGTATATATATATATATATATATATATATATATATATATATATATATATATATATGTATGTATGTACAACTGAATCACAAAAATATGGAACATGACGATCATATATATACAGGCAATGTCATGAAGGAAAGTGAAACAATGGAGTGGTGCTAGGCCTTTCGACTTACTGTCCTTTACTCAGCAGACTGATAGAAATCTAAAAATAAGTTTACAAAGAAAGCTCGTATAAATGACAGATGGGGATTATAAAGGAAAATATGTACCTGGAATCCAACACAGATGAAGAATTAGTAGACCTACCAAAACAGTGGTAAATATTTACGAATTTTTATAAAATATTAGGCCCAACAGCTCGGAAGGAGAGACAAGTCAATTAAAAGATTATACAGGGGAAGATACTGACCACAAAAAATGACCGAGGAAAGAATAAGCTGATTACATATGTTATAAAAGTACAACTCAATAATTCTCCTTATGGTAAACAATAACAATTTTTGCAAAGTGAACATTTTCACATAAAAATACATCAAACATACAAACACATAGAAAATATACATAAGGTAACTAATTAGTAATTAAGTCAGTGATTTTATCTTTAAGGTCATTCTTGAACATTTTACTGATGCAGGAGTCCAAATAATACATGCCAGGGCTAAAATTAAAATTACATCTGGAAGCAAGCTGTATAATAGCAGATTCTAAAAGATTTCGTGAAGAGAAATCTTTCAATGTGGCAATCACTGAACTTTCAGTCCAATTGATCCTATGAGAGCTTTCACTTAAATGAATGAATACTGCATTGGATGTTTGCCAGCTTTAACAGAATACTTATGCTATTTAATTTGTACCTCTAAATCCTTACTGGACTGGACAATATGTAAAGAAGGGCAATCCAAGCATGGAATTTTATATATTATATGTTGTTGCTTTCCTTAGGCCTATTTTTTTTAACATTCCTTTCAGTGTGTTATTATAGGAAAAAACCAGGTTGATATTAAAAGATTTTAACAATGATTTTATGGTTTCAAAACCATTAAAATAAGGCAAGCTAAGAATGTTCCTAGGGTTTCTTTCTCCATGTTGCTTCAACCAATAACTTAACTAATGTCCATTTTCATTCAGGCCACCACCTTAATATCAAAATGTAAATTTTTCTTCTATGTTTTTACGAGCATTGCACATTGTCAGTCCACAGTATTTGGATCAAGAAATCAAATACATAAGAAAAATAGGGACAGATGTATGTTATCCTTCATATATACTAGATATTTGTTATAATAAAGCCCACAAAAAGGTTTATAGTGAAAGTGAAAGTAACATGGAGAAAGAAACGAATAAGAACATTAGCTTGCCTTATTTTAGTGGTTTTGAAACCATACAATCACCGTTAAAATCTTTTAATGTCAACCTGGACTTTTCCTATAATAACACACTAAAAGGAAACAAAAAATAGCCTTAAGGAAAGCAACAACATAACATATAAAATTCCATGCTTGACTGCATATATATATATATATATATATATATATATATATATATACACACTATGTATATATGTATATATATATATATATATATATATATATATATATATATATATATATATATATATATATGTAAGCAATATATACGAAGGAAAGTGAAACGATGGAGTGATGCTAAGCCTTTCGACTTGCTGTCCTTTACTTAGCAGACAGACAGAAATATGAAAAAAAAAGTTTACAAAGAAAGCCCGTATAAATGACAATGGGGAATATAAAGGCAGAGAATATGTACCTGGAATCCAACTCCGTTGAAGAATTAGTAGACCTACCAAAACAGACGTAAATATTTAAGAGGTTTTATAAAAGATTAGGCCCAACAGCTCGGAAGGAGGGACAAGTCAATTAAAAGATTATACAGGGGAAGACACTGGCCACCAAAAAATGACCGAGGAAAGAATAAGCTGATTACATATGTTATAAAAGTACAACTCAATAATTCTCCTCATGGTAAACAATAATAATTTTTGCGAAGTGAATATTTTCACCCAAAAAAAATATATTAAACATACAAACACATAGAAAATACATACAAGGTAACTAATTAATAATTAAGTCAGTGATTTTATCTTTCAGGTCATTCTTGAGCATTTTACTAATACAGGGGGTCCAGATAATACACGCCAGGACTAAGGTTACAACAGGAAGTAAGCTTGATAATACCAGATTCTAAAAGATTTCGTGAAGAGAAACTTTCGATCTGGCTATCAAGGAACTTTCAGTCCAATTTATCCTTTTTGAGTTTTCACTTATATGAATGAATATTGGCATTGGATGTTAGCCACTTTTGACAGAATACCTATGCTGTTTAATTTGTACTTCTAAATCCTTACTGGATTGGCCAATATATATAAAGAACGGTAGTCCAAGCATGGAATTTTAAATATTAATGTTGTTGCTTTCCTTTGGGCAATTTTTTGTTAACATTTCTTTTAGTGTGTTATTATAGGAAAAAACCAGGTTGACATTAAAAGATTTTAACGGTGATTTTATGTTTCAAAACCACTAAAATAAGGCAGGCTAATGTTCTTATGGGTTTCTCTCTCCATGTTACTTTCACTTTAAAGCTTTTTGTGGGCTTTATTATAACAAATATTCTAGTATATCTAGTATGTATGTATGTATGTATGTATGTATGTATGTATGTATGTATGTATGTATGTATGTATATATATATATATATATATATATATATATATATATATATATATATATATATTATGTGTTATAATATATATAACCATTCTACAAATATTATATACATCTGTGAAAATTTTGATGTTTTGCTTGCAGATTCGTCATTTTGTTGTAATGATATAATTTTAAAATGTCTTATTCTTACAAATAAATTGTGTATCACGTAATCTTAAAATGCCTTGATGTGTTTTTTCCATTTGTTTGGTATATTAATACGTATACTGAGTGTTATGAACTTGAATTTTTAGCCCATAGCTCCGAACAGAGAGAAAGGGTGAGATTCTTATCAGATCACTTCCTTATTGTTTGGAAGAAGGCAAAGAGCCCTCTTGTCTTATCATGATGAGCTGTCAGCCTAGCAGCGAATTGCCTATTATGCATTTGTTCTGTATGTCTAACCCATGTTTATTAGCTGTGGCTATGCCTACTATCTTTTCATAATCTGAAAAAGAGAGAATGAGTGAGTAAGAGAGTTGGAGTTGACATGCTGACAGCTGACCAAGCAAAATACATTTTTCTGCTTAACCCTGAACAGGAAATGTCAGTCACTCATAAGAGCTCTGGCATATTTCCTCCTGGAACTTAAATCCAGTCCTGTATGTATACCACATGTATACCTGTATGTATAATGTATGTATACTTTATGTATCATGTATTCTGGGAGGGCTTTGAAGATAAAAGAGGAGTGCTGTATGAGAAAGAGTCAGTCAAGAACAGTGGCTGCTGGAAATAGGTCCTGTCTCTCTCTCTCTCTCTCTCTCTCTCTCTCTCTCTCAATAATCCCATTCATGTATATAAGGGTGTTATGCTGATTGCTTTACTGCTTGTAAAAGTTTTGTTAATACTCACGCAGAAGTGTATTAATTTTATAAGAGGTGATCTGAAATATTATTTTGTGCAAGCATTGTGTAAAGTGTGTAATGGTGTATCACCTAAAGAAAGGTAATGTGATGATTATTGGTTTTTGTTGTGTTAAGAGTTAAAGTGATGTTCTAGGTGAAAGAGAATTATTATTTTGATAAGAGATGAACATATCTCTTATTGTGAGTTCTTATGTGTCTTGCTGCTAATTATACATCATTGTATGTGTCAGTGTGACTTGGCAGTGTTATCTATGAGAAAGTCTTAGAAAGATGTGAGTTTAACCTTTTTTTTTTTCAAAAGTGAAGGTAATCTTTTGAAAGACTGATATAATCTTTAAACATATTTTTTGGTGGTTGGTATATTTCCATTTTTGCATATTCCATTCTCATATGTCTGTGCTATCATATTACTATAATTTTATAATTACTGTTACAAAGTTTTGTGCTGGTGATCACTTAGCATTTTGTTAGTGCATACTCATTATTGAGGTTTCAGAAAATATTTGGGTGGATTCCAGTCATCAATATTTTGGTGAACACTTGTGCTGGGTCTGATTAATCAGGTATATGTTTAAAACTTGAGTGATAGTTTATGGTTTGAATCTTAGCTAACCAAATTGCTTTCTTAATAGATTAAAGTTTTGTGAATTAAACTTGATTTAGAAATACTTAAATCTTACACTGTTGTCAATTAATAGTAAATCTTTTTGAGACTGTGAACTCTGCATATAACTTTTGAACTTAGGAATAAATTTGTTTGTTTAGAGTCTTAAAAACACAGCATTTCATTTTGACCACTAGTAATTAGAGAAATAATGAATGTGTACAAGGTAAGTGATGTATCTGTTTGTTCACCTGAGACTTAGCTAGGTAAAATAGAACCAGAGAGACAGTTACAGTGTTTGTTGAAGTGATACCCATTTTCCACTAGTCTGGATATAACTTATTAATTGTTACCTCACCCATAACTTGATAAAGTTACATTGATTTTCTCTAGTGATAAGAAAGTTTTATGGGATCACTGTACCTTTAGAGATTCAGCCAAACTATCTTTGTTATGAGGTTTCAAGTATCTGGTCGATGCGAGGTAACTTTTTTGTATTATATTATTTTTTGTGTAATAACCAGGTGCTTGATCACTTCGTGACAATATATATATATATACATATATATATATATAGTCACCCTGAACAAATCCAGTACATATACATGAAGACAAGGTGATTTCTGTGTCATACTTAACAAATAAGCATATAAACAGGATGACGAATACCAATTTTGTTACATACACATTACAAACACACACTTAATTGCACACACTTACATGCACACATCACAGGGGGGACGTAAATGTATACAGCGGGGAATCAGCCCCCTTGACTAAAACACGGTTTCAGTTCGAATATCAACGAGGCAACGTCCCCGATAAATGGCCGATGTTATTGTATCTTTTTTTTTTCAGTGCATTTTAAATCGTCCTTTTTCAACGTGTTTCAAAGCACGATTTGCGTGTGCACAAGAGCATTTTCTATGCAGATTTTGTCTTTTATAAGGCGTGGCACAGTTATTTGTAAATACGTTTTTAATACATATCTAAAACTTAAACACTGCACTGAAACAAAATTCAAGACTGAAAAATATTATCTAGAAAATAATATGATAATAAAAAATTTAATGGTATTGCAAACGTAATAAACCCAAGCACAACAGCCATTATGCAACATGTTTAAAATATATTTGGGCCTTACTGGGGAAGGGCGTGGTATATGTCTGTCTGTCTGTCTCTCTATCTCTCTCTCTTTTCCCATACATATGGGAATATTGGTGCATAAATAGGCTTCCTTACAGAGTTCCCTTTATTTCCAATGCACCTCTAACAAGCGATGAAATTGCACGCACATCCTTATATATATATATATATATATATATATATATATATATATATATATATATATATATATATATATATATATATATATATATATATATATATATATATATATATATATATATATATATATATATATATATATATATATATATATATATATATATATATATATATATATATATATATATATATATATATATATATATATATATATATATAGAAATAATCAACACACAATCACGTGTGGAGCAGAAATAAATTTCTGACGACTGGGGATAGCTCCAGAGAGATAGCAAAACAATGGCCACTGGCACGCTTATTTTAAATTGCTGCATCAAGGATGAACAACCTACGAAGAGAACTTTCACAACATTAGTCGCTTTACACACCTACAGAGAAGCCTCATGAGCACAGGACGATCATTCCTACACACAAGAGACGTTTATCTCTTTTTCTTTGAGGCATTCTGCCATCCTCCCTTCACAACCATTCTGCCTGTCTCCACATTTTTCACCCTTTCAGTCCTTCTCACGCCATATGTGCTAAGCAAGCAATTCATTTCATCGGCTTTACTTTTCTCTTTCTCTCTCTCTCTCTCATTCACATTCAACAGTTACTCGTCATTTCCATAAAGATGAGCTGGCTCAGAAA
Organism: Macrobrachium rosenbergii; assembly: GCF_040412425.1. Taxonomy (NCBI): domain Eukaryota; kingdom Metazoa; phylum Arthropoda; class Malacostraca; order Decapoda; family Palaemonidae; genus Macrobrachium; species Macrobrachium rosenbergii. Next base: position 46,229,220 of record NC_089784.1, read on the forward strand.
TCCCTTCTTCCATTCAAATTTGACTTCATTGACACTTTTTTCTCTCTGCCTTCACACACTTTTACTTCACCTCCCCTTTCGTCCCAAATCATCACCTGTAACAATTACCTGAAAACTCTAATATAAGTCAATCACGTCATCTGATACAATCATTAGTACTCGATCTCTTTGGCTTCCTTTTAACATCGTAATCTTATATTTCCTAGTATGCTCTTACAGTTTTTTTCACCCCAAAGAAAAGAAAAGAAAAGAAAAACAATAAGCGTGAAGTGTAGTGGCAGTGTCTGCAGATTCTCTTCGGAATGACTTCCATTCAAGTCCTTTCTCTTATCCCACGAATTTCCACTTCACTCTTTTGTTCTCTCTGACGTCATTCATCACTTCTTCACATAAATATTAAAATGAAACCTAGACTTAACAATCACTTAAACACCGACCGGGTCACATTTCTATCTACATATTATTACGCAGGATATCACGCTTATCATCAATAATTAATTTGTAAATTACTTACACTAGGTCACTATCTTTTTCGTCATTAACCTCTCTCTCTCTCTCTCTCTCTCTCTCTCTATATATATATATATATATATATATATATATATATATATATATATATATATATTATTTATATATATATATGATATAATACGTTATATATATATATATATATATATATATATATATATATATATATTATACATATATATATATATATATATATATATATATATATATATATATACTGTATGTAGTTAATGCAAAACATTAATAATTAATTTATACAAAAGGATTGGTGGCACCATTTTTCATTTCTTTTCCCCATTAACTCTAGAAATGATTCCGACTGGACTTGCGGATGTTAGAACTGCCTGAGCGCTGAAAGGAAAACAAAACGATGTGAATGAAGCGTAGGTCGCTTGGTTTACTTTATTTGAAAGCAAAAACTGATTCTGCATCAGTTACACTTTGACCTTTGAGGTTGCCATGACACCTACTCCAGCCCCATATTCTCTACTGGTTCCTCCAAAGGCAGAGGGTGAACCACCACCTGTTTCAAAACCATAATCACCGCCCAAGGACGCTGTCTTGGCGTCTTTTACCACGTCTATACCAACAGCGGTCTGATACATCAGTACCAGTTTTGATTATTATGCTTCTTCTGGATATCGAATATTTCAAACATTTTTATGGTGAAATATTACAGTATACCTATTTAAATTCAGACTCGAACCTTAGCAGTAAGCTGCAAGAGGAATGGGGATAGAGAGACTGCGAAGGCATTAATAACCTCTAATGAATATAGGAAAATCTGTCAGCCTTGAAAGCATGGGTCCGTTCCAGTCTTTGTATAAAATTTCTATCTACAGGGCAGAAGACTTTTTTTTTTTTTTTTCTGTGGTACAACAGAATTCTGACGCAGTCTGAATGTTTTTCTTAGCCATGGAACGTCGCTCATAAGACCACGAATCTACATGATACTGTACAAGAGATGCCCATATTGATTAGTGGCCTTTATGAACGTCGTTGCATGGCTAAGAAACACAAGCAAATTTCAACAGGATTCGAAACCATATCATTCATCTGCTTAGGCTAATCAAGGCGGAAGGTCCCTATGCTGCTCTCTTCCAATGGCTGTAAACAACAAATACGTTATTTGATTTAAATTCATATGCCATATTTCTTCTAATCGAATATTTTGTTTCATAAATAAATAACGCAGGAAGTTCTAGCTTTTGGAGTGTTCATTTCTTATGCATCAACAACAGCCGTTAATAAAATAATATATATATATATATATATATATATATATATATATATATATATATATATATATATATAATATATTTATATACATATACACCATATAGGCTATATATGGACAAATGATATGGGTTGTATATACTCTTATCACATATTATTTTTTGTCCATATTTTACCAGTGAACAGGCACACTGAAGAAGTGTCTGAAATATATGGTTGCAAGGTGTACATAATATTTTTGTGGGTCTTTTTATTCTCATGCTATATGGTTGGATTGCAGTAAAATATATTCATATTATACAGTACATTATATTATATATATACATAAATATATGTATACATATTTATATATATATATACACATACACACAAACATATATATACATACACACATACTCACACACACACATATATATGCAACATCAATAGCATTATATATATATATATATATATATATATATATATATATATATATATATATATATATATATATATGTGTGTGTGTGTGTGTGTGTGTGTGTGTGTAATAAATGTAAATATATGTATATGTTTTATATATATATAATATATATATAAACATACATATATATATATATATATATATATATATATATATATATATATATATATATATATATATATATATATATATATATATATAAATGAATATCTTTTACTGCAATCCAACCATATAGTATGAGGATAAAAAGACCCACAAAAAAACATTTATGTACACGTTGCAACCATATATTTCAGACACTTCTTTCAGTGTGCCTACTCACTGGTAAAATATGGACAAAAAATATGTGATAAGAGTATATACAACTCATATCATTTGTCCATATTTTACCAGTGAACAGGGACACCGAAGAAGTGTCTGAAATACCTGGTTGGAACGTGTAAATGTATGTATGTATGTATGTACGTACGTATGTATGTATGTATGTATGTATGTATGTATGTATGTATGTATGTATGTATGTATGTATGTATGTATATATATAATTACTTCATATCTTCAAGGATGAAGCCTTGAAGGGATAAAAACAAAAAACAAAAATTGTACTATGCTGCTCCGTTTATTCACTTAATTAAACGGGGAGGCTGTTTTAGCCATTAACTCGTGGCTTTATTCAGAGCTATACTAGATCCAGTGGAACTACTCTCAGTACAAACGCGAGTGCGGGCAAATTTTAGTGAAAAACAAAAATCCATTTTGAAAATTTAACACGAATTTGACATTTCAGAAAAATGAGGACAAACAATTTTCACAGGACAGCACTAGAAAAGTCCCGATAGCAATATCTCTTTTCCCATTCCTTTGCAGCATAGTTCACAAACAGCTTTTAAAGATGTTCTGTCCATATCTCTTAAATTTACTTTCTACCTGTTCTATTTTTATAAAACACGAGATTCTTAGTACCGTAATACGCACAGGACTGGCGCTATTTCTGAATCGCTCTTATCCATCATTGTTGCCGAATCAATGTAGGATTCACTTGATATATACACAAAAGGACAGCCATTTCCTTTCGAGTTATTAGTTTTTACAGCACAAAAACCAAACAGATTGTGAAGGTATTAATCGAGAAAGAAAAAGATTGCTGGGCATGTTCGAAGCTATGGAGGAGCAGATGTCGTCAGTGATCACCAACTTCTTGTTGCCACATTAAAGCTGGAATTAAAAGCTCCCAACTAAACACTTACAGCATCTAGATTTAGAACACTAAAGCTTCTTAAAGATGAACATCGAGAGGCTTTAGCAACTAAATTTCGAAATACATCTGCGGACTGAAAAAGCATATCTGAGGAGCGCTTGTTTAACTTCAGGAATATATATCAATCTGCTGATAAAGTATTGGTGGGATACCAATTATTAAGACAGAAGCCTCTGATATTAGATGGGACCTGAAATACAATTAAGAATAAACAAAAGCAAAAGGCATACGTAGGAATTTTTTTCAGGCAGGTAGTGATAGCTCAGTTACGATCCGGACAAATACGGTCACGATTTTGACAAAACCGTGTATTGAGGTATCCCACAGAATTACTGAAATATTAATGGATGAAAAGAAAAGGAGGGAAATACCTGCCGTAAGGAAAGATGGCCCAATAATACGATCAGAAGACAAAGAAATAAAAATGCAGCTTCACCATTTTTGTAAGGTAATGAATAACAAATATAAGGGAGACAGTTTGATTATTAAGAGTTACGAAACACGAAGTTATGATAGAATCACGACAAAGACGACTTTAGCTGAAAATGAAATTATACCTTGAGTACCGTATGGACTATTTTGTAAATTATGGAATGAAGAAACAAATCCTGGTGACTGGGAATTGTAAGTCAAGACAAAGGTACCAAAGAAAGGTGACTTGACCAGTTATGTCAGTAGTGATGAAAACATTCAGTATGCTTATTCTCCACAGGCTAGAGAAAGACATTGACAAAATGGCCAGAGAAGAAAAATCTGGTATTAGAGAAGGCAAGAGATAAAAATAAATCAAACATTTGTGTTTAGAATAATTGTACAACAGTATATGTAATTTAAAAATCAATTTCTAATGGATTTTGTTGACTAAGAGAAGGAATTTGACAGCATCAATAGACAAATATTCTTGGTCTTAAAAATGTAAACCATAATGAAATTATCCATGAATGAAATAGATATAAAATTAATGTTTATAGGTCTAGTCAATGATTTTGCCTTATCTAGTGGTGTGGTATAGTGAAAAACGTGGTTGGGGTACAACAGAAGGTTTGAATTGGAATATTGATAAGACACTTGACAGACACAGATTATATAGATGAAACTCATTTAATCAGCGCAGCAGAATAAGGTTGATAAAGCTTGATTTAGCTTGGACATGTCCTCCTTCATAACCCTTAGGAGAAGAGTGCATGACAGATGAGTTGAGATTAGTAGAAGATAAAAACGCAGGAGACCATAAGTGGAAGAATTTCACAGACACTCAGTGTCACATGGAACTGGAAACAAGTTGTCCATAAAAATAAATAACTAAGAACATCATTATACTTTGGAAGCAGCTGCCTCCTTCTACAGACAAGTCAATGGATCAAGAAGTGAAGAGCAAGTTCATGCAGTTGAAGACTCTTCCAGCTAACCCAGGACTATCTCTGTCAACCTTCCTCAATCCTTGCTGTAGAAATATGTTGTCGAATACACTAGAATTCCACTAGAATTCCACGACCCTTGGAAGATATTCGTAATATTCTTCCATCACTTGGCCTTTGAACCCACAGCTGCTCTTAAAAACAATGTGTGGCATATTTCCTATCAACATTTTTGTTGAACATCAACTACCTCTTTACCCGATAGTATTGGAATAGGTGAAACAAAGGGACTGGTGAATCCCAGGGGTTGGCTTAAATTTTTAAGTGCTGTCCTGGTGTGGGATTTTGATTATATTACTGTCTTTACAGAAGAGCTGGTTGGAGTTGTACAATGGTTTTCTTTTTTAGTCACGTGGCCGGGTTGTTTTTAAAGAAGGCAGCTCTCTACTAATCAGTTCAAATTGTTGGTCTAAATTTTCCTAAGCACTCGCAAAAATAAATTGCAGGCTAAACCTGTTCTAACTGAGATATCATGGTAAATGAAAAAATGAATGTAGAATAATGCAAAAGTGGTTTTTGAAATTTTCTACATTTCTGAAAAAAAAAGGATTTTTTCCTTTTTCAATTATATTTTGAAGTATTAGATACTTGGTACTAATTTGTTTTACTCGAAAAAATCTTGAAAACTGTCCCAACCACGATTCCAAAAAGTTAAAATATCTTCTGCAAATCTAATCCAAATCACGGCCTTGGGTTTTATGCGATCGATCGTTGTTTCAGAGTATAATATATACAAAATCAAGAAGTCCCGGGCCTAGAGGGCTACCCATACTACAGAAATCTCTGTATGGAGGACATTTCGTCGAATGAAAATACATCGTTAGACACAAAAACACACTTCTATTAAATTTATTGTCTCATCCAGGGGTAGATGGAAATGGTATAAATAAGGTGCTACTTTCTCTAAAAAAAATCCGTAAAACATCATTCGCAACCATTTTGGTGAACAAGGAATCGACATCAAGACTTAACAGGTTAATGTTCTGTAAGGAAATAAGTGCCTCTGAATTTATGGCTAAAGTTTTCTAAATTTTTTATGTGCCAGGGAAAAAATATACCTAAAAATTAAGTGAGGAAGCCCTCTACTCACTTGAAAATTTTATAATTGAATACTCCCTCGCATGAAACTACTGATCTGAAGCATATATTACCTTTGTGAATTTTAGGAAGCCATGAAATCAATATATAATAAACACAAAAGGCACCATGTATGAAACAAGGAATTAATAACAGGAAATATATATATATATATATATATATATATATATATATATATATATATATATATATATATATATATATATATATATATATAATTTTTGACTCACGTCGAGATCGAACCCAGGTCTTTCAGGTGAAAGGCAAGGGCGCTATCCACTAGGCAACACAAGTCTAAAAGATGTTGGAACCTGAGAGCAACTGCACCCAAGGAATTACCTGGGCAAGCTAACTGCTTTCATACCAGCGAGTTTTCCCCAACTTCCCGACTCAGCAGTTAGCTTGCCCAGGTAATTCCTTGGGTGCAGTTGCTCTCAGGTTCCAACTTCTTTTAGACTTGTGTGGCCTAGTGGATAGCAACCTTGCCTTTCACCTGAAAGACCTGGGTTCGATCCCGATCAAGTCAGAAATTTATTTCTGTTCCACACGTGATTGTGTGTTGATTATAATATATATATATATATATATATATATATATATATATATATATATATATATATATAGAAATCATCAACACACAATCACGTGTGGAACAATCAAAATAAATTTCTTTGACTCACGTCGGGATCGAATAATATAGGTCTCTAAGGTGGAAAGAATTTTTAGGCGTTTCCACCTGAGAGAGACCTGGGTTCGATCCTGACGTGAGTCAGCCACAAGAAATTATATATATATATATATATATATATATATATATATATATATATATATATATATATATATATATAATGTGTGTGTGTGTGGGACATTGATATTGATATTAATTTTTGTTCCATACGTGGTCTTTTGTGTTTGTTATATACTGATTCTTATGGCTTACCAACATGCACGAAGATAATTTGTCTTTCACATCAGTAGTTTCATTCGAGGGATTAATTAGTTACAAAATTTTCAAGTGGGTAGGGGTCCCCCTCTCTTCATTTTCAGGCATATTTTTTTTCTCTCCCACATCAGACATTTAGAAAATGTTTTCCATATATATATATATACATATATATATATATATATATATATATATATATATATATATATATATATATATATATATATATATAAAATATATAAACATATACATATATATGTGTGTGTGTTTGAGAATTGCCAAATTAAGTATCATTAAAGAATTTAAAATCAATTAAATTACGATTACACAAAAATGTTCTTACTCGTCGTTACAAACGGGCATGTTTGTCCAATATTTTCAAAAGATTATACGTTTGAATCCCAAGTAAAACAGAGGGCGCTTTCACATTTACATATGATAAATCAGTTCCAGTTTATATTCACATTTCTAATTATTTAGTGACAATGGACATGATAAATATTTTCTCCTGTTCATTAAATAGGGGCTTCGTCATTTTTCAAACGAGGCACTGGCACAATCTTTCACAAATACGAACAATACAATCAATACAGCAATAAAAGACACACATCCAAAAGACAATAAGTTTGTTAGATAATCGAATAGTGATTCATATTACCCTACCTATAGTGGACAAAATTACCTCAGTGAAAATTATAAGAAACAGAACTGATTACAAAATATGCACATTTTAATCCGCAGACCTACGTTCAAAACAGATTAAATGACAGTTTATAATTATAAACGGAAAAGACTGAGACGTGACAATGAAAGCAAACATTAATCACTGACTCTACAATCACCTGCATGACCACAGAAAGAAGACTGAAGACGAGGACTTTCCATTTTAAATTTACATTTTTCATCTATGCCTTCCAATAAATTCACTTCCTGTTGTTTTACAGGGACTAGACTATAAGAGGATTGTGCTATAAAGAGCATACTTAACAGTGACTTCTTTTTACTTTCCCATACCATGAATCAAAATCGTAGTTAGGTATTTACTTCTCTTACCACACCCATCATGAGGGACAATGGAATTTCCGTGCATCGGTATGTCATAAGCAGGAATTGTGGCTTGTGAAGTTGAATTAATCAGTTGCCCAATAACACAGGATAGGGATGGTAATATCAAGGCTACAGCGCTGGAATTGAGGCAACATTGCATCTTGGAAAAGATGGAGCTGTGCTGGAGTCCAAATCTTGAAACGGTTTAGACAATCACTGGTAAGGGTGATATTAAAAAAGGCAGCCCTACCAAAGGTCGATGTTAAGACTTTGTCCTCTGTAGCAGGATCAGGTGAAGAACAAAATGGTGCTGGGACCATATCAACAATAGCAGATGTCAAGCAGACTCGGTCATCTTCCCAGCCACTAAAAACATTTTGCCAACATCTCAAAACTATCCTCTGGAATAAGACCTAGTAGAACATCATCTAGAAGCCTTCTCACAGATGGTACTTGGTAATAATACCGGCCACCATCTAGTGAGTAGTTGTGCCTCCAATGACTTGTTAACAAAGACATAAGTGGTACCTTGCTAGGCTGGTACGAAAATATGGGAAGGAATACAAGGTGTTAGCAGTTTTATTCTTGGGCTAGCCCCCATCCCCTTCAAGACCAATTCCATATTTCTGTATATGCTCCTACTCCACATGAAAGGCTGAGTAGCTAGACTTGATTAGGTTCTTAGTTACCATTTGCAACTCTGAAAGAACTGATATTGCTTGCCCACTCTTCGCTGGGCATGTTGGCCTCTTGGTGAATGGCATCTACACGGTATTGACAAAATTCTTGACATATAAACATTCTCTTTGGGTTTGGGTGAATAGGTCACATAAGTGTTCTAAATGGTGTTGAGCTGTCTGGCTGAGAGAGAAGGAAAAACAGTGTTCCACAGAGGGCACCTTCAAAATAGTACCTGTGTACTTTCTCAAGGTAGGAAATGGAAGACCAAAAGCACCATTAGCAGTCTCAATGTTTCTCCTAGTTAATGACAATAAGATAGCCATGGAAATGTCAGTCACAATGGTGTAAATACTGGTGCAGAATTAAATATGAGTGACCTTATGCTTGGATATATATATATATATATATATATATATATATATATATATATATATATATATATATATATATATATATATATATATATATATATATATATATATATATATATATATATATTGATGTTCAAATCCCACCCGCTCACTGATGGCTCGGATTGCGCCACAGCAAAAATCCCGGCAGCCCATCAACCTAGCGGTCCGTAAAACCCGAGAGGTTCAGTAGTAGAATAGTCACCAGCCCTCAGGCTGGGGAGTTAAACATTGGCCACTGTCATAGGCATTGGGACCTGTCCCCCACTGGCTGTCAGCCTAAGAAACAGGAGATCAGCACGTGCTCTGTGAGCCTACAGAGGCCCAGGAGGACATTAACTTAAAAAAAAAAAAATATATATATATATATATATATATATATATATATATATATATATATATATACATACATAATACAGAGAGAGAGAGAGAGAGAGAGAGAGAGAGAGAGAGAGAGAGGAGAGCTTTGTTGCTCTTAGCTAGTTTTGGGGGGAGAGGTTCCTAGCTCTATGCTCCTTTTTTGACCGGAGGTGATGTTGGTACCCATTCATAACCAGCTTGATGGATGGAAGGTAGGCCAGTATCGAACAAACCTTGAAAATTTGAGTTCTGTTCTCTGCCACTGAGTTCTGAATACAATTCATTCACACACACACATATATACATGTGGTGTGTGTGTGTGTGTTATTCCTAGGGTAAATTGAATTCGATAATAAGGTTTGTTTGAGTCTTAATATTTGAAAATATAAAAATATTGTTTGAATTCAGTGATAAAACTATGAGGAATATGTTAGCCACTCAATATAACTTACTATTCTGCTTTCAAAGTGGACATCGGATGACTTCGATTCCAAGTAAAGAACGTAAACTTCACTCGAATAAGTATAACAGAGTCCATGTCAGTCTTTACTTCTCTTCATAAAAGAGGGAAAGTTGCAAACACAAGTATGTAACAAACCGAAAAGTCACAGGTTAAAAGAGTAGGTGTCCCACATTCTTCTGCTCTCGAGAAAAGTATTCCATTACTATTTCTTGTTCCTCACTTCCACTGACCTTCTCCTTCCCCATTCTATTATTTATAAAACTCGCATGCTGATAAATCTCATACTAACTCCGTTGGCTCCCAGGTCTCATTATTACCTACTGCTGATTGTACAACCACTCTGGAAAGTCCTGGCACACTATTCAGACTTTCGTTCACTGATAGATATTTCTTTCTTTTTAAAATACAAAGAAACCAAACTTTACAATCACAATAAGATAAATATTCATACAAACAATATATGAAATTGGCAGAAAAATAACATGAATTAACAAAATTTAACGAAAGATTTTGAAACCCAAAACTATTGTTCGGGGAAATCAGAGGACTGAAGTACGGAGCACGTTGATCTTCTTCAAAATCTCAATAACTGTGACCATTTGCTTGTGCTATGGCATTCGAATATTTATATTTAAAACTCAATTAATGAAATTAATGTCAATATCTATAGATATTTGGTTCAATCTAAAATAACAAACAGTGTCACTCAGATACGGAGGAAATGTTATAGAAATGATGGTGCAAGCACCACACAAAATTTTATGTATTTTAATCATAAGTGAATATAAAGAGTGAATTTTGCCTCTATATTCTAAAACTTGGAATTCTCCATGATGCTACCATAAATCAGACAGGATCTCTGGAAAATTTAACCAAAAGTATCATTCTGACCACAGTAATGGAAAAGATGAAGACTTTCACGTTGGAAGCAGCATGTAAGCGTCGAACTACCAAACTTTGGGTACAATATTTTGACAACACGGATGCGAGAATTTGTTTGTGCTGAGAGAACTGGTAATTGGGATCTGCACCTCAAAACCATATGTGAAACGATCCCCCATTTCCATGCAGCAGGACACTTACCATATGCCACATATTCACACCTGTATCTCCAGCAGATATTCCAGTTGGAAACAAAGAAGACCCCATCTGAGTTTGAAAGCTTTACTTCCAAAGGCAACTTCACAATCAGATGCAGTGACAAAATGTGGGCAGGAGTCTGGACAGACATAACCAAAGAACAGCTTTTAATGCAAACAATGAAAACAGCTAGAAGTCTCACTCATGGTCGGGGTCTGACAGACAGTGTTTTGAATCGATGGGTCCTAGGTATGCCTGGCTGTGCTGAACTCATCCATGAGTTTGGAAAATTCTGTGGAACTAGTTTCACTACATCAGAACAACATGTTGAGCTGAGGAACTCGTCAGAAAAGGGATAATCAGGACATGGAAAAACTGACCAAACGGCTGGGAATTCATTCCCCTATTCCAAAGTCTACTGAACTGATGTCAATAGCCACAAGAGTGGTAGGTGATGACACCAATAACCGTGATGCTGCAGTAGAGACTGGCACAGAGGCTATGAAGAAACTGACAGATGTGGCATTTGGAAAGGTTAAGTTGCATCATAAAGATAAGGTCCTTCCTCCTCTATCGAGTGTCAGTAATTCTGTGAAGGTACGTGAGGAGATCATACCAGTCAACACAATAAAACTGTTCAACAGGATTATCTGTGTGATAAAATCAGATGAGGATTTTGCTTCATACCTTGAGTATGAGTTAGCCCCTCGACCCCTTTCTTTGTTCGATGAAATTTCAATAAGAAAGACTAATAAATCTACCATGTATTCAGTGATGGAAGCTTATTATGATTGTGAACAAACACATTCTACAGAAGGCATATTTATAGTAGATGGTGGTTATTTACTGCAGTGTGTGGTGTGGCCACAACATGGCATATACAATGATGTATATAAGGCCTATACATTTTATGTAGAGAGGCACTTCCACAGAAACTGCTATGTGATGGTCCCAGCACAAAGAAATGTTGAGCAGAGTTGAAGAGCAGAGAGGGTCCAGTCTACAGAAATACTTTTCACTGATGAGATGCCTATCACTATGAGACAAGACAGATTCTTGGCAAATGGAAAGAACAAGGAAAGGTTCATTAATGGAATGAAGGTCCACCTGGAACAAGCTGCGATAAGAGTCAAAGAAGCAGTAGCACTTGCAGATACTCCGATAGTACAGACTGCAACAGTGCTGTCACAGAACAAAGATGTTTTAGTGGTAGGGACTGAGACAGACTTACTTATTCTTCTGATACAACTTTGTCAAGAGGGCAATCGTTTCTACTTGTTCAAGCCTGGAACAGGAACCCAACCAAACAAGATGCGTTCAGCAAAGCCTACCAGCAGGATCTTGCTCTAATCCTTTCTTTCTGCATGCCATGACAGGTTGTGATACAACTTCAGCTCTTTACAGACAAGGAAAGAAGAAAGCACTCAACCTGCTTCTGAGGCATCCAGAATTGAAAACATGTGTGGAAGTCTTCATGACCCATCTTCATTGGAATCTGATGTTAAGTGTGCTGTGGAAGTTCCTGCTTGCCCTATATGGAGCTCAAAAAACCACCTCACCCTTGAATGAGGACAGATATCACTGTTTTATGAAAGCAGTTGGAAAATGCTCTATTCACACCTAACTCCAACTTGCATCACTTCCGCCAGCATCAGCAGCAGCAAAAGAACATTCTTTGCATGTCTATCATCAGGTGCAAATGCAAGGCTGGTTGTGAATGAGGATGTGGTTGCAGAAAAGCTGATATTCAATGTTCTCTACTGTGTGCTCCCTGTCGTCGTGGTGGCTACAGTAATTCTGAAACACCAGATGCAAGTGAAGAACCAGACCACAGTGAAGGGCAAGCTGATTGATGGCCTTTGGGTTTTGTTTCATTTTATGACACTGATATGATTTGGGTATATAGTTGTGATATTTTTCTGAGGAACCCACCGCTAGAACCACTAATTTGCAATACTTTCTTGAAATCTATTCAAGAACACATCACTTGGAATAAAGTTGACAACAGTGAACAATGTCTGCATGTCTATGTGTATCATTTATTATTTTGTGGATTATTTGTCATTTAATGAGCATGCAGATGATTTTGAGAACATTATAGCATACAGCACAATGACATTTACTGCATTTTCAGGGCCTGAGGTCATGTGGCCATAACCTAAAACCCACACATGGGACATATGGGGACTTTTATTATGTCATTCTATAAGGTTCAATAAAGCATCCCACCAGGTTTCATCTCACCCTGTTTTTTTCCAATCTGGGTCAAAAAATTTCCAAAATGCCTGGACTACATCTTTTACAGTCGTTTTACCACGTATAGCTATTATCTTGAAAACGTCCAACCATCACGGAAGAGCGGAAGAACTACTGCAGCAGCCCAATGGGGATGGATGGCTACCTGCGGTCCAAGGGAACTTATGGAAATAGACGCTCAAATGAATAGTTCCCAATATAACAGCGTTGTAGAGGAAGTTTGGGTGCCATCATTGAGAGCCCTGCTATTCCTCGAGCCAGAACCAATATATGTAGCCACGGGCAACTCTTCTGTCCATAATGCCCAAACTGTAAAAGAATGGTTCAGAGAACATCCTCATGTAATCAGAACCGAATGGCCAGCAAAATCACCTGACTTAAATGCCACTGAAAGCATTTGGGGTTATAGAACTAATAAAGGGGATGCAAGTAATGCCAAGACCAGGAATCACGTATAAGACTTGCCAAGTCAGTCTGGTAGTCACTTAATCCCAAACGGCGAAATAAACATTTGTGAAATGATAGAGTTCAATGTCTGAGAGATTATATGTTAATTAACAATAGGGTTTCATACTTTAAGTGGGGGGGGGGCGCATGGATCTTTAAATTCTGCTATATTCATAGTTTTCTGTAGTAATGGTTTGACTGTGCACTGCACTCATTGGTTTATTTATCTACTTATTTATTTACCTTTATTTCTCTATAAGAAACACATACGTCTATGTGAAAAATTTTGTATAAATGCAAATATACTGTTGAGTACGGATAAATATATTTATTCACATTATATTCATTATATCATTTACATAATATTTTAATGGACTATGTTGTGATTAGTCGCAGGAGCAAACAAGTACTTATGATTATAGTCAAGGAATGTGAATTTATTTTGAGAGAAACAAGCAGCCCAGTTTACACACCACCAAGCGCTTTCTCTCTCTCTCTCTCTCTCTCTCTGTTATAATAGTAGCATCTGCTAAAACCAATAAGAACAAAAGGAAAAACATTAGAAAGAAAATTGGTGATAAAAAAAACAGCGCACTCATTATCTCCTCTATGAGTCTATTTTTTCCTGTAGTAAGGCTACATATGACCTGGTGATAGTCAGAGTGATATCACGTGAGGGATTTTCGTGAAAGCTGCCAGTTACTATTTTGTAAATTCCTGTCCGAAACGCACTGAAAAGTGTGCCAGGACTTTTCAGAGTGGCTGTACCAGAGCTAAAGTTTAAGTATTTCACAAGGCTGAAGCCTTTTCCCTTAAACAGAAAATAATCCAGATCTCCTAATTTTGTATTACTAAGATTTCCTGGAGAGAAAAAATTAAAATATTTTAGTCATCACAGGAAAAATTTCTCACAATAAAAATAAAGGTAAAATCACACATTCAAAAGTCTGTGCTGCTGAAGGAAAGTCTTTCCTGCCATACTTCTTACTACCTGCGGTACAGGCTTCTGATAAATGATAGAGAGCTCACATGTAGACTCCCGACCAAAAGTACCTCGTGCGCCCGATGTGGCCTCTTCTGTACAAGTCTGCAATGCACAGACTGATAAAAGGATTGATCTGAGAGGCAGAGAGAATTGGAAATATTGCCTTTACGATTCCAAGTGGGTAAGAAGTGATAGAATATCCGACGAAGGGTTTCACCTCGTAAGGTCGTTCGTGCTCCTCCCGTTCTTAATGATAGGGCATGCTATCTTTCTCTCGCTATTCACAGCTTCGAATCGCCGCGGTCGACTCCCAACCAAGTAATAGTACAACGATAGGTGATTTTTAATGAAATGCGCCCACAACTTTCCATTTCCAGCCCGACTAGGGGATCGAACACAAGTTTATCAGTTTCCAGCCGACAGATACCATTGGACCAGAGAGATGACGTCAATCCCATTCACTGGATGTCCCCCAAGACCCCCGCGACAGTACCTGGCCAGCGTTCCGTTTCAAAGCACTGAGCGACGTTTGTTAATGCTTCAAAAACACTTTTTAAAAGCTGTAATGATATGCATTTCCAAGAAAAATGCCTCATTATCGAAATTATAAATACTAATTATATGCGATTTAAGGCAATTATTTTCACAATTTATGTGAGTCCGTTTTATTCTTTCTCTCTCTGCGTATTATGTGAATACTTGCTTGCTAACCTGGTTGCCTTGTAGCACATATCCATATGGATAATAATAATAATAATAATAATAATAATAATAATAATAATAATAATAATAATACGTTTATGTTCAAGCTCATAGCTTCTTTCAATATATGGATCTGCGACACTGGTAACCTTCCACTATACAATACAGCATTTGAACAAATTACCAATAATACACAAACTTTATACATTATCATACCACCTTAGTCACGCAACAGTCAACTATACTGGGGGTAAAGCCTCACAAAAAACGTTAAACACACACCTCCTCACTATTAAACTTAATCATATCGGCCCAGGCACGAATCCTTGGAAAAAAGCCGTCAACAAAGAAAACGAGCAAAACAAAACGTAGAAGGCACGTTCGTAATAACATTCAGATGCGAAGATGACGCCAGCAGCCTACAACAGGATCTCATGGCGTGATGCGTTCTTCATTCACTGCTTGTTATACCTTGAATGATAATTCATTTACTCACTACGTTAAAGTTCTGTTATACACTGAAGTTTTATTATAATACCATTGAAAGTGCAACCAAACACTTGTGAAATGTTTATTATACAGCGCAGGGAATATCATTTCTACAATAAGCTCTTTTGCATCGAGAAACTTCATTTATACAAGGAATGAATTTACAATGACACTAAATTAAAGTTTAATCTACAATAAGTGAAAATTCAATGATACACTGTATGAAAATTCAATTATAGTGAGAGTGAAAGTTTAATTGTTCGCTCAGTTACCGAATGCGGATTCGTACACAAAATGAAAGCTCAAGCATACGTGCATGACATCCCCTTGTCTACCGAAATGTAACAACATAATTAGCAGCATCGTTCGTGCATCTGCATGCGGGCATATTGGTCCCGTGTGACCTTAAATGAGCAAATATCTGCGAAAGCGGAAAATATAGCGCCCCTGGTGTTGCGTGCGAGCTGGAGCAATGTTTTTTTTTTTTTTTTTCAGCCGAATGAAGGAGAATTCGGATGTTTCCATAGATGAGCGTTGTTTTTTTTTCGTTTCTTTTTTCTCTCTGCTTTGCTTTTATTCATATATGCACATGAACTGATTTTTTATTTTCCGTCTTTTCCGTTTTCTTTTATCTTCAAGGGCACTGATTCTGTCGAGTCTTACTTTGAAGAAAAATTGTTTCTTACGTGTTTCATATGAATGTTTGTTCATTAATAATAATAATAATAATAATAATAATAATAATAATAATAATAATAATAATAATAATAATAATAATTACTATTATTTCAAGTCAAGCTGTGACCACAGTTGGCAAGCACATTGCTACAAATCCAAAGGCTGCAATAAGCAGAAAAGTAATGAAAAGGCGCTACAGACAGCATTTGTACCCAGTTTGAACATGAAGCTTTAAATGGGACCGTTTTAGGGAAATAAAGTAAATACCGATCATCACCACATTCATGCTTTGACTGCTGAATCGGGGAGGAACCTGTATCATAACACTTTGACAATATTGTCCACTTCATCCACCTACACAGGAAGCTCATCAACAGAAAACTGAAAGCCCCCTGAACACTCTCAAATTTCCTAAATACAAGCCTCCATTTTTTCAACAGTTTCAAACCGCCTCAAAACTCTATCCCATCCTCTCCACCACCAACTTTTTCTTCTACTTCTGGGTCACCCTTCACGTTTCCTTTTTCCTGTTCTTGTTACGCAGAATATACTATGCAAATAGCTCATCGCAAAGGCTTTAAGTTTCCTTTTTCAATTTGCACTCAACATTCTTAATTGCTTTCCATACAGGAGAGCTGGCTCAAAAATCATTCTAAATACATACGCACAGATATTGCAAGTTTCTTTCCAAAATTTTGCTTAAATTCTTCTCTCCCCATGGTGCACCTATTCTGAGACTCAAGTCTCTTTCCTCACCCCACCATCGTCCACAATAATATCTATTACCGAACACCTAAGTGATAAACTGCTTCCAATACTCCACCATCCAAAATAACAGTAATTACTATCTTTCTTGTTTCTAATTACCCTCATAACTCTATATTCATTCTCAACTTTCTCTTCTTGCAAACATTTTCAAATATTTTTGAGTTCTGCCTGCAATTCCTTTTTACACTCTTTAACCAGTAATGTATCATCACTCAACAAATCCGCATTCCATTCGCAGTTCATTTCTTTATTCTGCAATATAGGGTAATTTTTTTTATTTTGAGTTTCTCACATTACTCCATCCATGAATACAGCAATCAAACTAACCATGAGGACAATACGCTTGTCTCAGAACTGTTTTTACACCAAACCAGTTACACTCCAGTCTATATATTCTAAGGTACACTCTCAAAAACACATCTTCCATAACATATGTAATAAACAGCTTCCACATTACCTCTCTATCGATTCTATCATAAATCTTATTGATGTCCCTGTAATTCACATACAGCTTTTCCGTTTCCTTTCAGATTTTCTCACTTAACTATCTCACAATAAACACTTGATGTAAACAGGTTTTTCCCATTAAATATTTCTCCCTTCAGTTCTTGCTCATCTTCTCTCTTTACTTCTATTATCTTTCTTTTTCTTTCCTACTTTCTTCTTAATCAATCCTCTTTTATACCTATACCCGGTTTTTTCTTCTGCCATGCAATTGAACATAAGATAATCCCTTTTTTTATTCAATCACTAAAATTCTCCTTTTTCTCCTCCTATAACTTACAATTTTTATTCGTTATTCCTGCTCTCATACTTCAACTCCTAGAATTTTTCACATTCCTCTTCTACTTTTTCCACCTCACATCTTTAACCCTTGCTCACAATTCATCTACATTCTTAGACGCTCTTCCCACTTCCTTTTCATCAAACTCAGTTCTCTTAGGTACATTACAGCCACTCCTTCACCTATTTCTTCTCCATCCAAATAATGCTCAGAGATACCTACAACCACTTTCTCCTCATCATGACATTCATGGACTTGCTGTCACATAATCTAGAAACCTTTCTTCCTCATCACTTTTATATTTCTCTTTCCCAAGTGTACTCATGGACATGCTTCTTGGGAAACCATGTATTTCCAACTATCAACCCCTTTACACAAACATTTCTTTAAAATTCCCCATTCTCATTTAGTCTAATTAAGTTATTCCATACCTATCAACAATGCCATCTTTTTCTCTATCACCTACTTTGCATGTAAATCACCTGGCACTACCACCCTTCCATATTTTCCAAACATGGCAGGGAAAATACGAAAATTCCTTAAAACATTCCCTTTCACTCTCTTCCCCTTCGGTATCCCTACCATATACATTCACAACTGTAACTTCCTTCCATAAGCGATCGTATCCATAACAAATCTTACCCGGTTTTCCTCCCATACTTAGTCTTACCCATACAACCATCAAACTAGCTCAGTTCTTCTCTTTCACCCATCCACTGTTCTTCAAACACTACAAGCAGTAGTCCTTCCGTGGCGCAACAACTAGCGATTCTCTGGATATCACGCTACGCTGTCCCAAACCTTCATAGCAACGCCTTTCGCGTGTCTCACTAAAGGCCAAGCATAAAGCAAAAATAATGAATTATAATACATTTCTTTGCTTCCTCATCACACTCACACTCCCCAGCCATTTAGTAACTTTCACACCATGCAGTGGCTGAATACTAATATTTTCTTTTCAGCAGGAATGAAAGTGTAGGTGACACTGGCCTCAGGAGGAGAGACTGGCATGTCCTTTATGAGACTTTTTCTCCCACCCAAGGGGCCACAACACTTCAATAAAATCGCCTCTGCCTGTGTATCCAACTCAGTGGCATTCCCAGTGCAGCACTGTCCAGTTGTACCACTTAAGAGTACTTACCAACGCGGAAGCACTGACCTGATGTACGTGGCTGCCATTGGTCTCAAGAGAGAGGCACATTATTTTTATTCTATTACTGTTATGTTATATTCCCTAGTAACAGCTGACCGTTAGTACCTGAAGTATTCCATTCCAAGAACAAAATACAAGCAACATATAGAGCAGTGGTTCCCAACCTGGGGGGAAATTTCCCCATACCAGGGGAAATAATTACACTACCTACTAACTGGTGCACAAGAAGCAGCCTCAACCTTCTCACTAATTCAATTTTGAAGTAGAAGAATTCCTTTTATTTTGCTACTAGCCGCTCTCTATGGCTATGCGGGTAACTAACCGCTCTCTATCTAACTATTTGTTTATCAGTATATTTGTCGATAATGGAAAAATAAATTAGTAAGTCGTCACAGTGTGTTTTAACTACTCTTTCCCTCATACATGAAGGGGGAAATTGGAGGGGTTGCACTGGGTGCAGGGGAAATGACAGGAAAAAAGGTTGGGAACCACTGATATAGAGGGTTAATTACCAGTCTGGCCAACACGGATAACAAATTGAGTAACTGACTGATTGGATTACACAATCTATTGTCAACATGACAACAGAAATGCGTTTGGCAACAGCAGGAAATAAAAAAAAATTGAATAAGAACCTTTCCTGTAAAGAATCCCGCACACGATCTATTTATGCAATTATTAATCAGGAGCCAGTTTTCTATTGCGTTGACTGACAGCCGAATGTCTTCGTCAAGAACAGGGCCTGTGGATGCAATAAAGAAAAAACTGGACTTAACTATCCCACTGATCAAACTGGAATCACAAGCACCTTAGTTTCCGACACAAGCTCACAAAATGAAAAACTTGCCCTCAGGAATATGACGTATATAAATTACGAAAAACCAAGCGGCCGAAATGGAAAACAAGCTGACTGTCTAAGTCTAGGTTCTGTTATAGAAATGAAACTGACGGTCTAAGTCTAGGTTCTGTAAATGTAAAAATAGGTAATTATACTTAACAATTGATGCCTTCACAGCAGTTGCCTAGGTCAAGGGAGCATCACAGGAATTTGATTTTTTCCTTATTCATTGGCTTTTTTTCTCGCCAGATCTTTACCCATCAGCAGAAAACTGACGAGTTTACAAAATAATAAAGCCCTTTAATCCAGTACAACTGGGCCTAATTAGTAAGCATTAGGTTCATCCTCGGTTGCACTCCTATTTGTCCAAGGAAAGTTGGTAAAATCAGCCCGTTAATTCGATGCAAAGTTAAACATTCCGCTTTATATGCATACCAGGCGTTGACACAAGTACTTAGCTCGCTAGGCAATAAGAACGCTATCGCTTTATAAAGCTCGTGTTCGCGAACAAAAAAAAAAAAAAAAACGAAAAGCATGTAATTCACCAACGTGTACGGTACCTTTTAGACCTCTCTTAAAAGGAAAAACTGTACCCAAGACAGCACAAAACAGCACAACTAAATACAAAAACTTGCTGCACGAGAGAGAGAGAGAGAGAGAGAGAGAGAGAGAGAGAGAGAGAGAGAGAGAGAGAGAGAGAGAGAGACCAAATACACCGTTTCCATGGCAGCAAATTGTTATATAAAGTGGTATCGGCTTTTCATTACACATGTAGTCCTACTTTGCGATGCATGCAAAAGTCATGGACGCTAAGTTGAACCGCACTTGAAAACAAATTTGTACTGGCGGTGTCCCAGAAATATTGACTTTTTCCGATGCTCAGGCCCGAATAACTACTGCAACGAAAACGGATTCCTTTTTCGTCCTCTACATTTTGATTGTTTTCCAATGACGTCGTCCATTATTCACAAAATGAAATGTCCTTTGTACGCCATCAGATGTTTGTGAAATAACAGAAACTGGAATGGCAACTCATAAAAGAAAAATACAGCTAGGGAATTATTAGCTGGTCATTTATTCTATGTTATTTATTTATTTATTTTACTTTATTTCATTTTATTTTAAAATGAATATTAATAGCTATTTATATATAAATGTCAGAAGAGACAAAGTTTGGCCGTTCATGAAAGTCATGAATACCCAACTGGATGTGCCACAGTAGTTAATTATGTGCTGGCATTAAGCCAAAGGGAATAATGTATAGATAACACACACACATACACAATGTGTGCGTGTATGTTTATAATCACTCTGACACATAATTTATATCTCTCATAACCGCAAGGGAGGGAAAGTAAAAGACTAGATGTACAGTATGTCCTGACCGGTTTAAACTTAATTTCTAAGCCACTGACGATGGCCTGATACATGGCGGTAGGAATTCCCAATATATATGCTAGGGGGCAGTAAAAGCAAGCATACAGACTGCTGGAAACTAAAAGTCCTCACGTGACAGACGCCAGGGAGTGGAGCCATATACTCATTTGTGCTTGGGTCAGGAACTCTGTTTACAAATTCTATTTATGCTTTATTTTACATATCTACTACCTCCCTTAAAACTGAAACATTTTACATATAAAAATTTCTTTTGAAAAAACGAATAAAGTTTATACATGCCTTAACTGGTGTTCATAAAGTTTCCTTTTACAAAACTAGACTCAGTTATGTTTCTTTGAATTGCATTATCAGAATAAACTATCTTTTGATGATCGACTGCAAACTCACATGCAATGCCAGCTTCTGAGTTTCCCCTATTCCTTGCCACGGTATGGAGTTGAACAGCTTCTGCTAGATATGAAACTGACAGCCCAAACAATATGAAACGGCAACAAGAACTCATTCCAATCCAATACTGGCTTTACAAATCTATGATCTCAGGCAAAAAGAAACCTGCAATTCACATCAAGTAACAACCACAGACCATGCCCTTCAAATAGTGAATGCCCAGTGAGCACCTTGCACTTCTCGTAGTATGCTAATTCGAATGGCACCCCGTAAAACTTCCTTTACATGCCCCTCCTTGAGTAATTAGAACATGACGACAAACCCTGCGGGTGCTTAGAGGCCAATAAACTGGCCCATGATCCTCCACAACGCTGCTTTTATTAGGGCAACTGCAGCAGCAACACTTGTCCAAAGTGTGCAACACACGAGGCACTATGCACGGTATATCTGAATACTTGAACTTTACCTGTGATCTTAAATTCTCAAGCCTGTGATGAATGGTATCAAATGGTTAGGTACATGAAAGCCTTGAAGTCAGCTACCAGCATCAACATAGTTACCGTACGCTGAAAGTGAAAGTTAATTGAACTTTAGCGCAGTTGCTCTTCACTAGCATCTCCTGCACCTGAAAATTCTCAAGCCATTAGCACAAAAGTTCACCACATCCCCTACGGCCAATGTTTATCCAGACGCATTCCCCACAACTACATATAAGCTGAAAGGCATAAGCTAAATACGCAACTAGAGACCTGTGCCTTTCTCGACACCCAGTCACAGAGCACTTGCATCTTCCCGTAAAATGGTGGAGCAACTAGGTCTGCCTGCTTTAAGCAAACTACCGGTACCATCTTTTACAAGGACAAAAAACCAAAACCCTTTGATCTTGTCAGCCTCCAGATATGGGTAGGCAAACAGTATTTAACACCCATAAAGATGGCAATACATACCCACGAATTGCTCACCCAGTTGTATAAGTTGAAGAAGTGAGTCCCAGTGGCTGACAAGGGAGTTACATCCAAAATTCTTAACTATATTGGAGTATTAATCCTTCCACCATGGCAAGGCTGGAGGGGAAAAAAATCACCCAAATTGCAAGAGTTCTTTATAAAGAAACAAAGCTCTAAGTCAAGCGAGTTAAAACAATAACACGCCGGATATCATCTCAAGCTCCATTTATATGAGCCTTTCATTTATTTTATCAATAAAATCAAGTTTCCTCAGAATAACAAATCAAATTAATCACATACAATATGCAACCTGCAATTATTGTAACAACAGTCATGTACATATATAACTTTTGGTCTTATTAGAGGAATCAGCCATTGCTTGTAGCATGTGTCTTTGCATGTTATCGTGAAGTGTGTAGATTATGCTAGGCTTTCTACAACCTCTGATTTATTCCAACAATAAAAGAAACTTCAATGATAGAACAAATGTGTATTACATGGAGAATTTCATGTTTGCTACTAATTACTAGTACGGGGAAAATGTATTACAGGAATAAGCTTTTAGCTGGTGTGTAACTATGGGCATCATGTGGGAGAAAGTTTGGGTACCAGATTTGTGACCACTTCCTGCTTAGGCCTAAGCCTCCGACTGGAAATGGAAAAGACCCTCTCATTGCTACCATGCTATTCCGATTTCAGTTTCACAAGAATGGCAACGACCACTAAGTAATATCAGGTATAGTATCAAAATTGCTGAATTGTAATCTATATTACTTTTCTGGTCCTTGAAGCATATTCTTTCAAAATGTTAATCATAACTGTTCCTGTTACACTATCATTACAAGGAAGACAAGACACATTTCACTTTGTTTGCTTACTAGAAGCTATTTATATAAATGAATGTACTCATAATTTTATCATCTCTTCATTACCTCTCTCTCTCTCTCTCTCTCTCTCTCTCTCTCTCTCTCTCTCTCTCTCTCTCTCTCTCTCTGTATCATACTTAGCTCTAGTTTCTTATGAGATTTCCAGAAATATATATAAAGCTTTGAAAATGAATTGTAAAATATACATGAAAAGTACGTTATATTTTCCTAACGAAGCACATTCATGATCAAACACTACAGTGAATTTACAAACCAAGTTAACTGACAAGAAAGTAAGATTTCTAGGATAACAGCACCCGGTATTCCAAAAGCATGCAAAGTTTTGAGTTTAAGTATTGATTGTGTGATAAACCTCAAAGCCGAGAACCACACAAACCTCCATTGCACACTTTACACATATAATGTTTTCTTTTTTTCCTTGATTTTGTTGCTGGAGGCTACTCGTCTTTGGCTGTCGCAAGAACTGCAGGAATTAGCCTAAGTGTCTTTCTGTTGGATGCTTTTCTTGCTTCAAAATAGTATGGCTAACTAGAGCTCCATTATTTGGAAACTTTTCAGCTAACTGTGTTACGATTGCATTTAAAAAATTCAAAATTCAACGGAGATGGCCTTTTTCAATTTTATATAAATGATATGCATTCAGAACTACCATGTCTAGCAGGTGAAAAAATAGTTTTTGTACAGCCTTCTTATTTTCCACACACTCCCTTGAGTATGTCATTCATGTCTACAATTTGCATTTTCTGATTGTAGTCTATTGCGCATGCAAGTTTTTTCACAGTCTCTCCAGATCTGTTTACTTCACATTTAACCATCTCATCTCTTTGCACTGGTGTTAGCAAGTGCAGTCCTGTTATTCTGCTACTTCACACTCGAAATCCCATTGCGATTCTGTGATGCTGGCTGGCTCTGATTTACATACATCAGAAAATTTTGGTATACATCTTCGATTCTTGGCCCTGTTCCATTCTTTCACATATTTCAAAAATTTTGGGCTGGAATACCAGTTATCAAAATATATAACGTGATGCTTATAAACATAATTCATCATCAACGGTGATCTCAATAATATAATCACTCTGAGCATCGCAAAATATACATAGTTTTACGCCAAAACAGTGCCTATTATCTGGTATATATGCACAAAAACTCAAGTCTTCCTCTCTATAGCATCAAGCTCTCATCAATGCACACATCCTGATAAGGCTTGAATATTTCTTTGACTGTCTCACTAATGTTCAAGGACTGTGTTCTTTATAAAGAAACAAAGCTTCAAGTCAAGTGACTAAAAACAATAACACGCCAGTCACTGTTTATCAAACTCAGTTGCACATAGTTTGTCCCTGAAGTGCAAAACTCGCAAAAGTTGTAAAAATGTGTCTTGTGGTATTAGTTTTCT
Organism: Macrobrachium rosenbergii; assembly: GCF_040412425.1. NCBI lineage: Eukaryota > Metazoa > Arthropoda > Malacostraca > Decapoda > Palaemonidae > Macrobrachium > Macrobrachium rosenbergii. Next base: position 46,254,320 of record NC_089784.1, read on the forward strand.
AATTCCATACTGTCTCAAACAGTTCTGCTGTTGGCCGGTAATCTGTTATGCAATGTTTTTTCACATGAGACATCAACATTATTACACAAAGGAAACAAAGAATTTTTCCCTTGCTACTTCCGAGAAATCTTTCCACGTAACTTATGAGAAATTCATAATATGCTTAGGAGACTCGTCGCCTTCCATTTCTACCAAAAAACACTAATTATTCGTTTCTGTCCCAATCAAGTCTACCAAGTTATTATAAAAAGAATTCTCAAAAATATTAACATTCAAATGAACTGCCATGAATACCACGTTCCTCTGTAATTCCAGCAATGCTATTATGAAAATCAAATGACTCTGGTTCGAAATCGCTGGCAACCCTCTCCTAATCGTTATCTTGGTCTCTTTGCCATGAATTGCTCGTGTTTCTCGTTCTCTTTCTTCCTTCATGTGCTCACGTGTTTTGTGATTCTCCTGTAGAATCTGGATCATCAGGATTCGTCTCATAGTCCCCTATATCAGAATCGTTATCATGTGGGAAAGAATCTAATATTTCAATAAAAAAATTTTCATCAGCGAGGGCTCCTCTGCCATCGGTCAAGGGCCAGATGTCATAGGCCACTGACGTTTTTCTCTGACATCTTGGTAGATTCTGGCTTTATTTATGGAAATGGAGGTGAAAAATGTCAGTTCCTTGTATGGCACAAGTATTATGGTTGTTCTGGAATTTTTTCTCCTATTCAAGGTCATCTGTAGCCTGGGGAAAACATAACCAGGTACAACAGTAACAAGGACCCTGTTTTGGTCCTAATTAACTTCATGGCCAGGGTAGAAGGGTTAGTCTGCAAGGACTATTTCCACATCATCACTCACGTCCAGGAACAATACAAAGGTATGAACCTTCTGTGGAATGATCCAGGAGCCACCATTTTCAGATCCATGCCTCAAAGGTCTTATAACAGCACACACTAGGACAACTGTGAGCAAGTACTTATGAGCATTCATTTTGTTGTCTGTTGCCAGATCATGGGCAACCCATTCACTATCAACAGTATCAAGAGATCCTTGATTTAATCAAGCTAATCAAGGAGGTGGAGAACTTGGGGCCAGTGGATGATCTCCCAAACATTCCATTTTTAAGGACTTTTCAATGACACCAATAAAAATATTATTCAGTGACAGTTACCAGGACTACCTCTCCACCGGTCCAACATGATCTTGATATTCCCCACACGTTGACATGCAGTGGCAATTGACATCTCTAAGGTCCTACTGCAAATTTGCATCCACTGGTCACATTGTGACTATATTTGAATGGTTTGGTTCTCATACCCATGAATGAAAAGTCTAAGGTCACACTGTTTGGAGCAAGCCGATCCTGTTTTTGATAAATCAGGCAATGCAACATCACCTGACTCATTGTAAGAACCCATCAGCAGGATTGTTTAAATGCTGATCCTAGGAGAGTCATCAGTAAAGTTGGGTTGAGTAACAGGCATGGGGGCATGGGATTCCTTGATAAAGTGAAATTACTGAGGCTGTGTTAAGTTACAAGAGACTGGCTAAAGGTCAAGTTCTCCCAGCATATATAATAGTACCTTGACATGACAGGTACAGCAAAATTCTTTAACAAAACACACACTAAAATCTTTTGGCAATCATAGTCAATCTCAACAGCCAGTGCTTTGTGGAGGCTAATGCTGGCTGGGATGCTACTAAGTGAAGAGACCTTGAAGAATTCTACAAGACTGGAGTCAATAGACAGGACTGAATGCTATCAAACTTCCTTATAGCTGCACCAAGAACCAAAAGTACCAACTACACATGTTTGAGGATGCCTCAAATAAAGCATACAGCACTTGCACCTACTTTGTAAGCAAAGGCAGAAGAGTCAATTACTGACAAGCTAACTGAATGTCACTAACACCTGGCACTTACATGACTTATGTATACAAATATATACTCAGCTTGTAGAGCATGTATCCGAGTGCCACCTATGGAGTGTCTTGGGTGGCACTCTGCTGGGTGTTCTCCATGAGGAGCAGCTTTGTCTTCATCATCAAAAGAACTAAGTATGCCCTTGCTGACAACAGTCCCACAGGCTTTATATTTATAACTAGAGGCCTTTCAACCTAAAAGCTGTAGAAGAAACTATAAGAAAGGCAAGAGAGAGAGAGAGTACCAACTACCCATCTCAGAAAGCACTGACCACACACCACATGGTGTGTGCAATCAAGAGAGAAAAGTCTGGCGTGGCCCCTCATAAGCTCAACCTTCAATTTAAAGTATTCTTTTCACTGAAGAGAGTTCTAAACATGATTTCTGTGGATGACTGGATACCATATACACAGGAGAATAGTTCTCCTTTCAATGATGCTACACCAATTATGGCACTATTGCACTTGATACAGCCACAGACAGTACTTGCTATGATGAGCAACCATGCCAACCTTATTTTCTCAGAAGACAGTAACAAAGTTAAGTATTTAGACCTCCACAAGGACTAGTATGGATCAATTTGTTGCGAAGGCCAGATGCAATGCACCAACGTAGAAGTTGACACTAAATATGGTATTTCTGTAGCTTAGTTTTATACCAACATTTATACCTTTGGCTGTGGCAAAGTTTTAAATACCAACGTAGAAGTTGATTAATATATGCATTACATCTCCACTGCAGCATCCATACCTTTGTTCTGATCCTGTGGCAAAGATTTTGGGACATTAACATGCAAAAATCAGTGGGTGACTGCCTGACATAATGCATAATTTGTTGTAAAAAATACAGACCCTATGCAGTAAGGGCTCCCTCCAAACCCCAAGGAACAAGTCCCATGGGAGGTAGGCTACGAAAGGGAAAATAAAAAATTTGGATGAGGGGATAGGACGTGTTGCAAAAACCTGTTGACCTTGTCGTAGGTGTTAGAGTTGTTAGATGTGCATCCTTGGAAGGTTGTGATGCTCTGCGAACTGCTACAGTGTGTGTGGAACAATTCTTGAGCTTTGGTTTTTGGCAGACAAAACCTGCCTCTTCCTATGTGGTAATGCTTGTTATTACATGCACTACCACATAGGAAGAGGCAGGTTTAGTCTGCCACAAACCAAAGCTCAAGGATTGTTTCACACACTGTAGCAGTTCGCAGAGCATCACAACCTTCCAAGGATGCACATCTAACAACTCTAACACCTACGACAAGGTCAACAGGTTTTTGCAACACATGAGATAGGAAAAAAGAAGCCAGCGGTTGTCTAACCAATGGCAGTTTGATCAGCTGTTGATATGGCACTTCACTGCATCCGAAGTACCTTGGATGGGTTGCTTCTATGAGCTCTTTCCTTGATTTGGTCAAATCTTGCCCCTCTGAAGACCACTTAGCCTATAGTACGAAACTAGCAAGTGTCATCTCAGGCAGAAAATATTAATCATCCATTACCAGATGACAAAGATGGCACCCAAGGAAATCCTCTGACCCCAGCCAAGCTACTGTACTGGCAAGCAATCAACATCACCCCTTCTTTGAATAACAATCCTATTTTGCGCCTGTTGAGGAATTAAATAAGACATGTGCTGTAGTTACACCCTTCTGAATGAGGTCCTCACACAATCTGAGACGACTTGGAACGACATCATTAAAGTGAGATGTCCAAAATTGGTTCCTTGAAACCAAAGATCATAGGTACTAGACAAGATACTTTCACACAGACTCTAATTCAAACTATACCACTTGAATGTAATCTCAATTAAGCTCCTACTCCCACTCTTGGTGGAAGAGTAAGAGCCCCTAAAAGTCATCTCCTGAACAAACCACTAGCACCAGCCAATCTGCAGATCTGGTGTCGTCCTCCCACCGCTACCACTTACATGGGCAAGTATAAAGTAACCTGCACAGCAAGGTGTTAATTAGTTCAGAAAACCTGAAATGTCCCTTTTGTCCTGAATTTGAATGTTTTTCTGTAAGCTAAGGCTAACTGGAGTTAAAGCAACTTGCCCTGGAGAATTCTTTTTTTCCCTCATATTCGTTCAATTATTCTAGCTAACCATCATTTGTTTTATGATCATCTCTCTCTCTCTCTCTCTCTCTCTCTCTTTCTCTCGTTATCAAGATAACCACTGACATTAGTACATTAAAAGCAGCAGTTTCAGCCACATCCCTGTTAGTCTATACTCTCTACAGAAAAATTAAATTATATAAATCAATATTCGGGAGTCATCATTTGATATTTGCTAACTCTATCTGAACTGGTATCTTGATGATTATAGTTATAATTACTTAATAAGTACTGAGAGTTTTTCTTCATTTTTCACTCATGACTATCCTTTCCTTGTTTCAGCAACTCACTTTAATACGTGATTCTTCTCGTAAATCGTATCAATATCTTGATTTTGTTATTCAATCAATAATGAAGTCCCCCCGTGAAAATTAACTTTCAAAGTGAACTTAAACAGTTCGTTAGGTGATAAGAAAATCTACACAATTATCTAAAGCATAATAATTCCACTATAGCCTCCTCGCACTAACCTGGCGGAGAAGCCCCGCCAACCACTGTAACTGCATGGATTGCAGGGTTCGTCAGTATTGTATCTATTTCGAATTTAATCAATAACAAGCATACAAAAATAGCATACCATTATAAAATCTTGATGTAATATATAAATTTCTATTCTTTCTGCATAGTTGCTGTCACTGAAACACTTGCCATTGTATAAAAAAAACGAAGAAAAAAAAAAGTTCAACTGTATGCAAAGAAAGGGGAGGCGTGCTGGTTAATGGAACAGCCATTGTTTTGGCGGGATATAGAATCTTGCACTTGTCACCTCATCAGCTGATTTCATTGACGTCAACAAATTTTTCATCCCATTTGAAAGTAAATACTTACATAGCTTCATATATTTACCTATTTAATTTCCTGCGTAATCTAACACAGTAAAGGTGTCTTTTTATATTTATACTCGTAACGAGCGATCGGAGGAAGATCAGGTAAGCATTACCCATAATATAGGTCTATTAATAATTTTCCCCAGCTCTCCAGTTCCAATCCAGTTGTTAAAGGCCACACGTGTCCGTAGATGGTTGGTTAGGAATGGAAGTTTGATCCAGTTCAACAAAGTGGGGTAAACTTTCAGAAAAGTGTTAGATATCTCCTAACAAATAAAGTGGAAAAAAAAACTGGTCTAAAACGAGGCATTTTCTTCCATCCGTTTTGTTTTATTTCTTTTTTGTATTTTATTTTTATCTTATTTTTTTTTTGTTTATCCAATGGCAATATTGAGTACCAGTATAGGTTTTATCGCAGAGCTGAACTAAAGTTACTAGAGTGCTTATTCCATATGTAGTCAAACTCAGAAATCATCGCTAGAATTTAGAATACTTGGAGATAGTTGCGGTTCACAGATCGGTTAGGCTATTTACTAAAATTCCTTGGTTAAGTGGTTGAATCTGGCGGAGCCGATTGGTAGCCTCGTATGGGTCTAGTTCCAATAACTGTATAAACCAAAAAATTATATTTCTTCTTTATTTACCATTTGTTTTATGCGACTATACAATTAAGCAATTATATTATGAGGTTTGTTTATGAATTTATGCAGTCGTATTGTAAATGAAGCTGTAGGCTATAGGCCTATATGTGGTTAATTGCCTTCGTTTGCTAACATTCACTTTTAAATTATAACTTAAACGTTACGTCATTTTAATACAAGTCTCTTGGCATATAGGAAAGATACATACATATAATTTTTCGACATATATTTCCCGATTCAGTGTTATTATTAATCAATAAATGCATTAAAAACTATACAGCTTTTATATTTCCCCTTCAATTAGCTCGAAAATAGCATAAAATTTACGTAGTCTATAGCAAATTAATTTTAGATCACCTTCAACCAAAAAGTATTGCTCTTACGATTAAACCCAAACATAAATTCAAATACAAATTAAAGATTAGTAAATCAGTAAAAATAATTATTTGTGTTGTCGCCAAAACAATGGCTGTTCCATTAACCAGCACGCCTCCCCTTTCTTTGCATACAGTTGCACTTTTTTTTTTTCTTCGTTTATTTTATACAATGACAAGTATTTCAGTGACAGCAACTATGCAAAAAGAATAGAAATTTATATATTACAGCAGTATTTTTGTAATGATATGCTATATTTTGTATGCTTGTTAATGATTAAATTCGAAATAGATACAATACTGACGAACCCTGCAAGCTATGCAGTTACAATGGTGGGCGGGGCTTCTCCGCCAGGTTAGTGCGAGGAGGCTATTGCCTGACGAAATATGACAAATCTTCTTCGTTTTAAACACTGACTTTATATTCTCAAGCCTCATAATTTTTTTTTATACGAAGTCTGACAGGCCTATTTACGGTTTCAGTTCTCAAGTCTCCTAATTTTCTTAGACGAAGTCTTACATTTAAGAAGGGTTGATAAGGAAAATGTTTTAGATTTGGTTTGTCTGTCTCTTAGGCTGTTTTCATGGTTACGTGGTCTGATGTGTAGATTTTCAGTATGTGAAAGGAATCGGTAGGTTTCTTGGAGTATTTCATTAAAATCTGCTGTGGAGAGCCTGGATCTGAACCACACATTACTTTTGTCGGCGATGTGTATCAAAAAAAGAAGCAGCTTCCTGACATTCGTGGAAGAAAATGTTATAGAAACAGAGTATTTGAGTAACTAAATAAATCATGCCCTAGTGTTCGAGAATGAAAACGTTTACTGACGCAGGTAAGTGTGGTTACCCTAATCGTTGACTTCCTGTTAACATTAAATTTCAATAACTCTAAAGATGAGGGTTATATTAAAATGCCTAAACATAAGAAGTTCACTGCAGGTTCTGTGGCAGATATCTGCTCTGGTTATATGAACACCAACATCAAATATCAAGGGCATATTAGTACTAATTATGAAAATATGCATTGTTATCATTGCTACTATTATTTACGAATTACTGTTACTGTTGAGAGTATTTCCTGACTGAAACGACCGCATATAAAAAAGATGACAAAATTGCAATTCAAATTACCTACAGATATAATACGCTTAACAGCAAAGCTGTTACAATCTTGCGAAGTGTGTGAAAAAACGGTGAATGTAACCGTTGCCTTCCGTCGATAGATAGGAATTATACATCTTACACATCAGACTATATATATATATATATATATATATATATATATATATATATATATATATATACATACATACATACATTTTACACACATTATATATATATATATATATATATATATATATATATATATATATATATATATATATATATATCACAACTGTGTGATGTTTGATATGAGTACATGACTAGTATCAGAGTAAGTCATTTCGATGACAACACGCGAAACCGACGTGACAATCGTTACCACAACTCTTATATGCGCAAAACAGTCATCCAAGGATAAAATCTCAATACATTGATAACTCAGCACGTGTCCGTGTACAACCTCGTACTAAGAGACGGGTTATGAACCGTTAAATGTCGCCGAAAGTGTATACCAATTAAAACAGACAGTAGTAATGATCAGCAGCCCCACTTTTTTTTTCCATATTGTTAACCTGTAATGCGGTTTTCCAAGTATACTAAACTCAGGATGCCAAGGATTAAGAACAGGCTAATATCACCTAACAGCAACGTCAAAAAATTATTTTACTACAATTCTTTCATACACAAGAAAGAACATGATTAAGCTAACCTCGATTCCTCCGCAAACCAGTTGCTTATGCATCCAGCAGATTAAATGGTACATGGTGGCGCCCGTAGGCCAAACGTACAAGGAGTCGACAGACGTGGGAGAGACAGAAAGATGAAATTTCACTTCACACTCTTATCGACACGAATGATAGCAAGAGACTGACTGGCTCACGAGCCTCACGGGCCGTGCAGAAGAGCTCAGACTGAAGAGGAGGGGAGCGGGATGGGAGGCAGTGGGGAACCCTATGGGAGTTTTCGTACTCCCTAGGCTCCCCCCGAATACCGGCCCCATCACAACAAGAGGCAGCCATCCACACTACCCGCTCCCTCTCCGAGTCACTCGCGGCTGTAACGGGGAAAAAGGCAAATAAGAATGAGTGAAATTATAATTCCTAGAACTACTGTTGCAGATGCATTTTCCTCTGCTTCGGCGTGCACGCCCATCAAATGTACGAAGTAGGGAAAGGACCAGACGAAAAGCACTCATGCGCGCCCTCCACGATAGGACACAGGAAGGAAGTGTTACTGACTGGCAGATTTTGATTTTCTTACCACCTTGCACCTGAATGACGTGTTTGGCGAGAAGAGTTTCAAGTGTAATACTTTACCTTAATGGTCATTCTAGTTTTGTGAGTTAATCAGTTGTAACTGAGTAGTTTGCATAGTTGAGAGAGGTAACTGTTTCAATTGAGACGATATGAGGAATAGGAGTTATCTCTTAGCAAGCAAATGCTTTCTTTAACCTTTTGTTAAAAACATGGCGTTTATCCACTAGATTAAGCAACTTTCAGAAATACGCCAGAAAAATTTGAGCTATGCTTGAATATGCTTTTCCTCATGCGCACATTTATTAGTATCCTCAAGAAAACAGAAATTATTTATTTAAATGGGTTTGAATTCTTGTCTCAGGCAACAGAACATTCGGCTCAGGTGTCGATGGTCATTAGGTCCCCGAAGTGAGCGAGGAAGGAAGGATAAGGGGCGAGATCCAAAATCTCCAGGATGCCTCTTTTATCATATAATTTACAGAAAAAATCCTCACCAGGGTTATACTCATAATACTATTGTAGCTGGGTTTACAAAATCCATACTTCAACAACTTCTCGACTTATGTCTGCGTATGACGGTCGGTGCTCGCCCGTGATCTCTCTCTCTCTCTCTCTCTCTCTCTCTCTCTCTCTCATACACACACACACACACACACACACAAACGCGCGCGCGCGCGCACACATGCACAAAGGATATCGCAACACTATTTTTCCAGAAAAAAAATATAGAGTTAACATTAAAAGCAAAAATTGAAAATGAGGAATAATTCATAGCAAAATACCAAAATTTGCACTCTGATAAACTCAGCAAAATACGAAAAGGTCGTCAAAACACAATAGTCTGAAAGTAATGTCTTATATGCAAGTCCAGGGCCCGCATCTAAAGAATAGATTAATGATATATGAGATAAATTGTGAGCATTTTTTACACAAGGTCAGTGGCGTTGGCTTTGGTGGCTATCACAGTTATTTTTATGTAATGAATCATTGATTAAAAATATCCACTGTGGGTACATGGTCTCAAAATGGGCTCGAAATAAGCAGTATTTAAAAATTAATTCCCCAGGGGTCTTACGGAAAATTTAGATTCCTAAGATTTTTCGAAAATATAAGTAGGGTACATATTTAACACAGCTCTCTCTCTCTCTCTCTCTCTCTCTCTCTCTCTCTCTCTCTCTCTCTCTCTCTCTCTCTCTCTCTCTCTCTCTCTCTGTCTGTCTTCGATACAGCCATAGCTTATATGTATATACCTACTTCCTAATCCCATTTACATGGAACTCATTCAGAATGTAGGTTTCATATAAGATTACAAGTTTACTGTATAAAAACGCTTCCGTCTCTCTCTTCAGCGGCACAAAAAAGATCGGTACCATGTGAATCTCCTTCAAAATATTTGGCGATCTCTCTATCTGTCCTGATGAAACTTTCATTCTTTTATTGTGAAATGACTTCAATATTATTGTGCTGTTTGGTCTTTAGCAGCTGAACTGCATTTTGAATTGTTTGACAAAAACCGGAATTCTATTAAATTTCTGACCCAGATCTTAACATTAATCCCTGGCACCTAGAGTTCAGTTAGTTCACTGAGCAAGTTTTTTTTTTAATTTTCCATAACCCTGATCCTCCTTCGCATTCCTACTTTCCAAGAGCAATGCCATCCACCAAGTAATACTGGAAATGTAATTAATTCCAACAGTCTTGCTTTTTCTTCTGTAAAGTTCAGCATCACAGTTTTCTGTTTAAATCACTGGAAATACAGAACTTCATTTTTGCATATTTCCCTTTCTGTTCCTTCTGTTTTACAGTTTTTTTCATTACTACTGCTTTCCCTACTAGGGCCCTTGGACTTGCAGTATTTTGCTTTTCCAGCTTTGACAAAGTAGTCTTCACCTCACCTGGGGCAAACCATTCATAAGATTCCTTTTATCTACTATTTTCTAAAGGTGTTGGTATATTTCCCTGAAATTTCAATCTATATATATATATATATATATATATATATATATATATATATATATATATATATATATATATATATATATATATATATATATATATATGTAACTTCTATTGAAGTTAATGGCATTGTTCGCTGATACTATATATCAAGACTTTGAATCAGTCTATACTTATTTTTCTCTTTAGTCAAGCTTCTCAGGAATTAGAACAAATTATTCAAAATTCTTTCCATTTACTTTTTCTTTTGCTAGTCGACGGAACGTTTCCCCACCTCTCGGCGGCGTCTTCAGGACTGGATTACAAATTGACATATAAAGGATTTTTATTACTGCATGCGGACATTTGAATTTTGATTGTGACCTTATTGGAGGAGCTGAATTTCTTTTGGTTGGCGGGTCTCATTCTCTCGCTGGTGGTCTGGGCAGCAGCATGGGTATTCCTGGTGCTCTGTAGGATGTGTCCTATGTTGCGGCTTGCAGCCAAGGGCGTAGGCAACGGCGTGATTACCGTCTTTGGCCAATAGTCTTGATTTGATTTACTGTCAGTAGTCATGTCCAGGGGTGTTCTGTCACTCGTGTCTCCCTTCGGATTCTCATGGGTGTCCTGTGGTTTCCTTGAAGAAGGGAGGATGAAGTCTGTATTCCTCTGTATATTTAATGTAGGCCATTGTTGATTTATACTCACAGCTTCTGCTCTTTGCAATCTGTCGAATGGAGCTTCCTGATGCGCGATCTCTGTGCTTTCTAATAATTCTTCTAGTGTCAGTTTGCGGTCATGGTCATTTAGGTAGTGTTGAAACATTGTCCCTTGGTTGTGGTGAGCTTGCAATCGCATGTGCAGAATGGTAGTGGTGGAACCTATGTAGTAATTGATGAGGGCCCAACATGTCCCTATGGGACATTTAAATTTGTAAACTACATTGGTCGACTCCCACAACTCCCATACCACTTCACATTGCAAGGGTGCTGACTAAGTTCGGGCATCAGTAGACACATAAGGAAATACTCTCGTCAGGATTCA